>NC_080546.1:87071256-87088756 GCF_028640845.1 Ahaetulla prasina
CACTGGAGACAGTCTGGACTTGAATGCATGCCATGAACTTAATTGTCTGATGAGCATAATTGTTGATCGATTTTGCTAAGACTATAAAGGATACGTGTCATTGGACAAAGTGACTGAATAATAATCCTTACCTCCACCAACCTTTATAGTGCTGTGGACCCTTTAATACAATTCCGCACGATGTGGAGACCCCAACCTTAAAATTATTTTCGTTTTGAATTTATCGCACCTGAAGCCATATTGGCTAGCGATCTGAATTGCTTGCGATTGCCTTGAGGACGGAGGCATTAAAGCGGAGACTCCTCCCCTATTAAGTTGATCGCGCCTGAAGCCAGATTAGGCTAGCGATTGGGAGTGATTGCAGCTGGCTTGAGAGGGAGACATCAGAACAAAGATTTCTCTCTTTTTTTAATTTATCGCGCCTGAAGCCGAATTCGGCTAGCGATTTGAAGAGCCTGCAGCTGGCTTGTGGAGTCAACCATTGGAGCGCGATTCTTCGACTCGCAAGTATACTTCCCATATTTCCGATGGTCTTAGGCAACCCCTGGCAAATCGTCATTCGACCGCCAACAGGGTCGCGATCCACAGGTTGAGAACCGCTGATGTAGAGTAATTCCCTGTAGAATACAGAAATGTAATTGAAAATGAAATCTATATTTCCCAAAGGTTTTTTTTTTCTTAATAGCTATTCTATTTCAGCGAATCTGGACCCGTTCTATTTTTAATACTATTTGAAAAAAGAGGGGGGAGGAAATTTTACCTATTAAAAATATATCAAATCAAAATGGCCGTGTTTTCTTCAAACTGTTAGGAGAAGAGGACATTGTATAATTCATAGGGATAGTGTCGAGTTTGAAGTCATACCGTATCAACCGTTTCTTGCATTTATTATGAGTTTTAGTATATTGTTTTTGCTTAGCTCTACTCATTATGCATTAAAGCTCTCCCCCACCCCATCCCGTAACTTCTGCTAAACTATTTTAATTAAAACAGGGCTCTTTTTTCCATTCTGTTTATGGCACATTAATATTCCAGCGCGCATGAACATTTTACCAAATATTATTAAATAATTAAGGGATCTATTATTTATCGCCTTGGAAAACTTTCTGATGCTAAATGTACATGGTAGCTTTGCAAGGCTCCGGTCTGGCCACGTCTAACCGTCAACAGCAAACAAATTGCTTTATAATATACAGTACAAGGATACTCCAAAGTAGAAGAAAAGTACCTGGGAAGGCATTTATTATAAAATGGTTCTCTAGGAAGGCACCGCTTGAGTGGAAGGGAGAAGCACTGGTTCACCCTGGTTGATGGAAACCCTGGTTTTCCAACCACGCTTGACTTCAGCAGACCAGTAAGGACCTGAATTTCAATGAATGCTTTGATTCAGAAGGTGTCATGTCCCACTCCCACTCCGACGCACGAGTCAAGGAAGTCTGTAACAGACTTCGCAATGAAGCCTTTGCAGCTTGCCAAGTTCCTTTGAGGTTTATCAGGGCAGGCAGGAGTCCAAGTTGTGACTTCAGCGATAGAGTCCGATATCAGCAAACTAGCTAAGACTTTGCTTGACTCAAGGTTGGAATGCCAAAAGCAGGTCCTTTATATAGGCTGTGAGGTGTGGCTCCATGACTCAGCATTTATCCAGGCCTGCCCCACCTCTCCTTCTGCTGGCGTCACCTCTCAGATCTCCGGAAGCGAGGGTCCTCCCACACTGAATTGTCTTCAGCTGGATCTGCTGTCAGTAATTCCAGCACCTGGCTGGCTCCCTGCTCACACGCTGTATGAGTGAAGTTTATCGGGCTTGTCCGTTCACTCCTGGCATCCTCTCTGAGCATGGGGCCAGGGCCGGAGGCTAGAGGCATGACAGGCCGTTCATCTTCATTATCAGACTCGGAGTCTGATAAAAGGCCTGGTTGGAGATGGGAGGGGCCCGGCTGAGGAGAGGAGGGAGGACGAGTCACAACAGAAGGAGATGAACGGGCACCGAAGCAAAAATATGTCAAATGGGGGGGGAATTGATCTGGTGGAGCCTGATTTTGAGTCGGTGCACTCCAACCACTGAGCAATCTAATGCCAACAGAGCCATCCTTGGGAGTTGGCGATCTTGTCAAGATCCCAACACAAGGGTCTCATCGTCATGATGTGTGTTTCTTTGAGTTCCAAAGGGTGAGTCAACTGGAGGCCCTTTCTGTCGAACCTTTGTATGGAATCCTCATAGAGCCCTACCTAATATGCCGATGAGAGATAGGCATGTGTAAAAAGGTCCAATTCGCTGGAGGGCAGCCAAGTGTCCAGAGGGTCTGCTAGGCAGTGCAGTGTTTTGAAAAGTCACAATGCTGCTGCTGCATTGCTCCTCCTCCTCCTCCTTCTACTACTACTCCTTCTCCTTTTCTCCTCCTGCTCCTGCTCCTCCTCCTCCTCCTCCTCCTCCTCTTCCTCCTCCTCCTCTTCCTCCTCCTCCTCCTCCTCTTCTTCTTCTTCTTCTTCTTCTTCTTCTTCTTCTTCTTCTTCTTCTTCTTCTTCTTCTTCTTCTTCTTCTTCTTCTTCTTCTTCTTCTTCTTCTTCTTCTTCTTCTTCTACTAACACTACTACTACTACTCCTTCTCCTTTTCTCCTCCTCCTTCTTCTTCTACTACTATTCCTTCTTCTTTTCTCCTCCTGCTCCTCCTTCTACTTCTATTTCTTCTTCTACTACTCCTTCTCTTTTTTCCCCCTCCTCCTTCTCCTCCTCCTCCTCCTCCTCTTCCTCCTCCTCCTTCCTTCCTTCCATCCTTCCTTCCTTCCTTCCTCCTTCTTCTTTTTCTTCTTTTTCTTCTTTTTCTGTTCTGACCCAGCCTTCTCAGAAGCAAGAAACATATTTCCCACAAAGGAAAACCCCTCTTTATTTACACCTTGGGTGTAAATTCACCAACAGAAAGTACAAGCAAGAGTCCTGCAATGAGTTAAATGAAACAATAGTCCTTCTCATCTGCTCGTTATGATAAATGCAAAGCCATGAGCTCCCAGCCAGGAGGCTGAAAATTAAGTCAGTTCAAACAGAGAAATAGACAAACCTCAGTTCTGGCAAGGCAGTCTTTGTCACACAAAAGACACAAGGAGCAAAATTTCCAGAAATATGAACGATTGTCTGCTACAACCAAACCACTCCCGTTTCCTCCTATTTATTTCCCAGCTAGGGAGGGGCCATTCAGCATCCACATTTCTTTTGCTTCCTGAGCCAGATCATTGTCCCCTGTTGTTCACCTCTCCTATCTGCTCTGCACATATGCGCATCCGGAACTGGCCCCAGCTGTTCTTCCTCCTCCTTACTCATCTCTGACTCCAAAGGCAGCTGTTTCTCTGGCTGGGAAATGCCAGACGGCTCTGGCTCAATCTCTGAGTCCCACGCTGTGCATCCATCACCAAAGATGGTTCTGCGCATGCGCAAGATGGCGCACCGGTGAAGAGTCGGCTCCGGCGTTTGAGGGACCTCCGAGGCTTGGCAAATGACAAAACCGCCGCGCAGCTGCCTGCTGCCCCCGGCCTGGACTATTATCTGATCGGCAGCCGTGAGAGGGGTTTTCGGACTTTTTTGAGTCCACGGCTGCTGAGAATGGGGCCGGGTAAGCAGTCAGCGAAGTTCCGGCGGCCATGTTTGTTTTCGGGCCTGGGAGTGGGGCGAGTGGGGCGATGATTCGGCGTTTTTTTTCTCGGCCGTTTCTGGCCGGTTTTCCAGCTAATTCTTAGTTGGCTCCTGCAATTGGCGATAAGTCTTGGCTTGGTATGGTCGACCTCCCTCCGGATTACCATATCGCGTTACATCATGTCGTCCTGGCTGCGCTGGGCCGCTTGGGTTTTGGATTTTTTAACCCGGTCTGGACAATGGCAACAGCGTTTGTGACGTTCCATCTTTCTTCGGCCATGGCGCCTGTGGCTTTCCCTTGCTGCCAGTTGATGATCTTGGCGTCCTTTCTATCCTCCAGCCTCTCGGAGAGGTTCAACCTGTGGGATAGGTTTGGCCCCTCGGAAGGAGAGGTTTGGAGAGTCCGGGCCTCCGAACCGGGTGAGGATGCACTAGGGGGTGCTGGAGTTGAAGGGACCCCTGGATGGTGTGTTCGATCCTGGCTTGGAGGTGGTGGTTGGAGGACAGCGGGAAGGCGTTGGAGGTGTGGTGGACTTATCAGCCTGGAGACCCTCTTTGGACAGTTTAACATCTGCTACGCCTCTTCTGGCCTTGTTGGCATTCTTGGCCTGTGTGGGCCCTTTTGGGGCCTTGGAAGACGCAGGAGATGCAACAGAGGCCGACATCGCTTATGAAGGAACATCCCCCTCCCCCTCTTCTTACACCAGGATGTTTGATTTCAGACTCCGACAGACTACCATCTGGACTGTTTTGCGGTTTCTATTCTTGTCTATCCTTATTAGGATTATCAGCATTCTGGTTTATTTATTTATTTATGTCATCATTTTAGGCCTGTTTTTATCTAGGACCAATACCATCAGATACCAGCATTAACTTTACCATCATTCTTGCCTTTGGAGTTGGACCCCCTTTCACCGGTCCTATCTTCTATTACGACGCGCTACTCTTCTTATGAACTCTTGCAACTGCGAGGTGCCCCGCCTGCAGATATGGCCTCCACACTACCGAGGGCCGGCCTCTATGACGGGTTTTGGGACCCACAGAGGTGGCATGCGAAAAAAAGAACCTGTGGGGTTTTTAAATAGGGAATTTTAAGGGTTGGGAGGGTAAGGTCGGGTAATGGGGTAGCCCGGGGGGTTCAAAGGGGAGGGTATTGCCAGTCCCAGTGCATGCTCACGGCACCATTTTACCGGGTCCAAGACAGGGGAGGGGATGATCAGAGCGGAGTGTGTTATTCCATCTGTACGGTGAGTGGGAGAGGCAGATATGGCGGAGGCAAGGGTCGATTGCCTCTGGGAGCACGTGCTCGATGTTTTAAAGCGATCACGTGCTCCGCCCCTTAGTCCTTACTGCCCCGGATGGTCAGGATCCTCAGAGCTTGGGTCTTAGGTTGATGCTGTGCAATGCCCGCTCCGTGGTTAATAAGGCTCCCTTGATTCATGATCTTATCCAGAGGGAGTCCGCGGACTTTACGGGCATTACGGAGACCTGGTTGGGCACAGAGGGGGGTGTTCCCCTGGTTGAGTTGTGCCCACCAGGTTTCCGTGCATTTCATCAGCCGAGGGCCCAAGGTAGGGGTGGGGGGGTGGCGGTTGTGATTAAGGAAAGCCTAGAGCCGAGGGAGTCCACTGTGTCTCAGATAGCTGGTTGTGAATCCCTCCTTGTGAAGTGGGGCCATAGGAATCAGATGGGTCTGTTGATCACGTACCTGGCTCCTTGCTGCGTGACTACAGCCCTACCTGAGCTGCTGGAGATGCTTGCCGAGGTGGCAGTTGAGATTCCCAGACTCCTGGTCATGGGAGATTTCAACTTGCCATCGGCCGGCTTGTCGTCAACGGCAGTTCAGGAGTTCCTGGCTTCCATGACGGCCATGGACCTGATTCAAGTAACTGATGGCCCTACACACACGGGGGGAGGCACACTAGACTTGATCTTTATCTCTGGACAGTGGATTAATGATCTGGAATTAGGAGATTTAGTGACAGAACCGGTGTCATGGTCAGATCATTTTCTCCTTCGCCTAGACTTTCGGACCGCCACCACCGCAGGGAGACGGAGCCAATGCGTTGGTTCCGCCCCAGGCGCCTGATGGACCCGGAGAGGTTCCAGACGGAGCTTGGGCCGTTTCCTGAGGATCTTGCCCACGGCACGACTGAAGAACTAGTTGCGGCCTGGGAACGGGCCGCGGCTGGGGCTTTGGACCGTGTCGTGCCTTTGCGGCCTCTGACCCAGCGTAGATCTCACTTGGCTCCATGGTTCTCTGAGGAGCTGAGGGAGATGAAACGCCGGAGAAGACGCCTAGAGAGCACCTGGAGGTCTAGCTGCCCGAGGCTGATCGGACACTAGTGAGGTCTTTACTAAGACCTATCTAGTGGCAATGAGGGAGACGGTTGCTACGCTTCTCCCTCATTGCATCGGCAGATAACCGCCCAGCCGCCCTGTTCGGTGACCCGCCTCCTTCGCCAGGAGGGGCGGGATGACCCCTGCAGGGACGGGCTGAGGAGTTTAACGGTTATCTATACGATAAAATCGCTCAGCTTCGGGATAGTTTAGACCAAAATTGCAATGGTCCAGATGGGATGGAGGAGGCACGTCTTGTTGAGGTAGTTTGGGATGAGTTTGAGTCTGTGGCTCTCGAGGACGTGGACAGGTTGCTGGGAAGGTTACATGCAACCACATGTTTACTGGACCCGTGTCCTTCCTGGCTGGTGCTGGCTACTCAGGAAGTGACACGAGGCTGGCTCCAGGGAATTATAAATGCTTCGTTGATGGAAGGGGTTTTCCCTGCCGCCTTGAAAGAGGTGGTGGTGAGATCCCCCGACAAGAAGCCTTCCCTGGACCCAGCTATTTTGGGTAACTATCGTCCAGTCTCCAACCTTCGCTTTGTGGCGAAGGTTGTAGAGAGTGTGGTTGCATGGCAGCTTCCCCAGTACCTGGATGAAGCTGTCTATCTAGACCTGTTCCAGTCCGGCTTCCGGTCCGGTCACAGCACGGAGACAGCTTTGGTCGCGTTGGTGGATGACCTCTGGAGGGCCAGGCTGAGGAGAGGAGGGAGGATGAGTCACAACAGAAGGAGATGAACGGGCACTGAAGCAAAAATATGTCAAATGGGGGTGGGTAGGAATTGATCTGTGGAGCCTGATTTTGAGTCGGTGCACTCCAACCACTGAGCAATCTAATGCCAACAGAGCCATCCTTGGGAGTTGGCGATCTTGTCAAGATCCCAACACAAGGGTCTCATCGTCATGATGTGTGTTTCTTTGAGTTCCAAAGGGTGAGTCAACTGGAGGCCCTTTCTGTCGAACCTTTGTATGGAATCCTCATAGAGCCCTACCGAATATGCCGAGGAGAGATAGGCATGTGTAGAAAGGTCCAATTCGTTGGAGGGCAGCCAAGTGTCCAGAAGGTCTGCTAGGCAGTGCAGTGTTTTGAAAAGTCACAATGCTGCTGCTGCTGCTTCTCCTTCTCCTTCTCCTTCTCTTTCTCCTTCTCCTTCTCCTTCTCCTTCTCTTTCTCCTTCTCCTTCTTCTTCTTCTCCTTCTACTCCTCCTTCTTTTTCTCCTTCTCCTTCTCCTTCTCCTTCTCCTTCTTCTTCTCCTTCTCCTCCTCCTTATTTTTCTCCTCCTCCTCCTCCTTCTACTACTCCTTCTCCTTTTCTCCTCCTGCTCCTCCTTCTACTAGTCCTTCTCCTTTTCTCCTCCTCCTCCTCCTCCTCCTTTTCTCCTCCTCCTCCTCCTTCTACTACTGCTCCTTCTCCTTTTCTCCTCCTCCTTTTCTCCTTCTACTCCTCCTTCTCCTTTTTCTCCCCTCCTCCTCCTCCTCCTCCTCTTCCTCATCCTCCCCTTCCTTCCTTCCTTCCTTCCTTCCTTCCTTCCTTCCTTCCTTCCTTCCTTCTTCTTCTTTTTCTGTTCTGACCCGGCCTTCTCAGAAGCAAGAAACATACGTCCCGCAAAGGAAAACCCCTCTTTATTTACACCTTGGATGTAAATTCACCAACAGAAAGTACAAGCAAGAGTCCTGCAATGAGTTTAATGAAACAATAGTCCTTCTCATCTGCTCGTTATGATAAATTCAAAGCTATGAGCTCCCAGCCAGGAGGCTGAAAATTAAGTCAGTTCAAACAGAGAAATAGACAAACCTCAGTTCTGGCAAGGCAGTCTTTGTCACACAAAAGACACAAGGAGCAAAATTTCCAGAAATATGAACGGTTGTCTGCTACAACCAAACCACTCCCGTTTCCTCCTATTTATTACCCAGCCAGGGAGGGCCATTCAGCATCCACATTTATTTTGCTTCCTGAGCCAGCTCATTGTCCCCTGTTGTTCACCTCTCCTATCTGCTCTGCACATATGCGCATCCGAAACTGGCCCCAGCTGTTCTTCCTCCTCCTTACTCATCTCTGACTCCAAAGGCAGCTGTCTCTCTGGCTGGGAAATGCCAGACGGCTCTGGCTCAATCTCTGTGCATCCATCAAAGCAGGGGTGAAATCCAGCAGGTTCTGACAGGTTCTGAAGAACCGGTGGCGGAAATTTTGAGCGGTTTGAAGAACCAGCAGTGGAAATTTTGAGTAGTTTGGAGAACCGGCAAATACCACCTCTGGCAGGCCCCAGAGTGGGGAGGAAATGGAGATTTTGCAGTATTCTTCCCCTGCCATGCCTATCAAGCCACACCACGCCCACCAAGCCACGCCCACAGAACCGGTAGTTTAAAAAAATTGGATTTCACCACTGCATCAAAGCCTTCACCAGGCTCCAGAACTGGCTCAAGTTCTTCCCCGACCTCCTCCTCGTCTGCTGCCAGCTCTGCTGATAGCTGGTGGGCCACAACACCGGCGATCAAAATGTCACCATAAAAACTCCATGGTTTCTCAAGAAAGCAAATGAGTAGGAGTTGTTAAGGATGGGTCATTCGCTTCCTGGTGTTTGTGCATCTGAATTAATTAGTATTTTCATGTCAACATTATGCACAAGCTACTTTTGCTGCTCTACATGATTACTGCTGGCTCCAGAGTGATGCTAATTAAGACCTCAATGTTAGATGGATTATCGTCTAATTGAGGTTCTCAAACTCTCTGGAGTCCCACTGGGTTCTGCCTGAGACATTAGGCAGGTGCCAGAGACAGATTTTCACAAAATGTTATATTAAATAATAAAAATAGGTGTTCAATATATCCTTTAGGAGCTGGTAATCCTTTGGTCTTGTTAGAACCCACGCACCTATTTGTTATTCCAAGGTTGGTTTGCCTTCCTAAATCCTTGTGTGCTAGTAGGACATCGTTGGCTGGTTTATCTCGGAGCACCAAAGCTCTGCTTGTTGACTTTTCACAGCAGTCAAACCTACCGTATTTTTCGGAGTATAAGACACAGCTTTTCCCCCCCAAAAAAAGAAGGTGAAAATCTGGATGCATCTTATACTCCAAATGGAGCCCCGCCCAGCTTCTCAAACAGAGGTTTCAGAGGCTGAAAAAAATATCAGAAACGAAGCTTCAGAAATGAAGCCCCCAAACAGAGCTTCAGAAAAGAAGTCCCCAAATGGAGCTTCAGAAAAGAAGCCCCCAAACAAAGCTTCAGAAACAAAGCCCCCAAACAGAGCTTCGGAAAAGAAGCCCCCAAACAGAGCTTCAGAAAAGAAGCTCCCAAACAGAGCTTCAGAGGCTTTTTTTCTGAAGTTCTGTTTGGGAGGTTTTCAGAGGCAGAAAAAAGTTTTTTTTCTGAAATGGAGTTTCAGAGGCAGAAAAAAAAGCAAAAAAAAAAAAAGCAAGGCACAGAGCTCACAACAGAGAGCTGTATGCAATGAAATTTCATTTTAACATGTGCCAATTAGTGTACATTTAAAGAGACAATAAGGTATTCTAATGTAATGCAGGACTGACAGTTGGTTTGTTTCTTTTTTTCCCCCAAAGGGTTTTGTTTTTGCAAGTCTTCTAAAAAAGGTTCAGCTGCTTAAGCTTTTAAGCTTCATCTGTTGTAGCCTAGAGGTAGAGCTCTTGCCTCACAATCAGGAGGTTGTGAGTTCAATCCTAGGTAAAGGCAGATGTAGGGTCTCCTGCTTGGGCAGTGGGGTTGGGCTTGATGACCTGCACGGTCCCTTCAAACTCTGTTAATCTGTTTTTTAAAAAAAATTCAAGCTTTTACAGAGCTCAACCCTGGTTTGAGCGAAGGCCCAGAATGTGTCTTCGTCGACAGGAAAGGCGGGTGGGGTGGTGAGATGCAAGCCCCTGTGAAGAAAAAGTAGAAATATCTCTGCCTCTTAACCTAAATTCTAAATTTAAGTGCTTTGATAGCAGAAAGAGGCTTTGTCCTTATAATAAACAAACAAACAAACAAACAAACAAACAAACAAACAAACAATCCAGCAGCGCCTGAAACCGTAATTAAATCTGGAACTTGACTTCACTGAGTGGTGGGGATTTTTGTTTGGGGTTGTTGCATTTATTTCTTTTTCTTTTCTTTCTTTCTTTCTTTCTTTCTTTCTTTCTTTCTTTCTTTCTTTCTTTCTTTCTTTCTTTCTTTCTTTCTTTCTTTCTTTCTTTTTTTTTTTGCTTTGCTTTGATGAAATATTCTGCCGGAATCAATACACTCATTACGATTCTTCGTTACTCTAGGCATTTTAGCCTGCCCCAATGCTTCCCATTGAGCCGAGTAGACCTCGTGTTTTTTTCTTGCAGAGTCAGCTTCTTTAGACATCTTCACCCACATTTGTGTCTGGCAGCAACTGGGGGAACGATCTCTCTCTCTCTCTCTCTCTCTCTCTCTCTCTGGACTTTGTGCAATAACATCTATTTATTTATTTATAGAGACCCTCAAGCAGTCGGCCCCTGTACTGTGATTTTCAGCGAAGGAGTTACGAAAGGCAGGGAGAAAGGAATGTGAAACGCAGGGGAAGAGACCGTCTGAAGGGAATGTCACTAATTCTGGCAAACACGGAGAAAATGAGGAGGGACAATGTATTTCAGCCTTGCCATTCAATCTGCCTTTTTTCTTTTCCTTTTCCTTTTCTTTCTTTTCTTTCTTTTTTTTGGCTCATTTTGAGAATTTGGAATGTAGGAGAACATATTTGTCTTTCAGAAGTCACCCAAGGAGTCTTTGGGGTTCTCCTTGTTGTTTTCTTTCAGATGTTTCATTACCTAACGAGATAATATTGTCAGTGCTAGAAAGGAGTGAGGTTTGAGAGGAGGGGCAGGGGCAGGAGGAAGGGGGAAGGGTAGGAGGGAGAGGAGGAGGAGGGGAGGAGGAGGAGGAGGGGAAGAGAAGGGGAAGAAGAGGAGGAGTGCAAGAGAAGGAGGAAGAGGGAGGAGAAAGAGGAAGAAGAGAAGAAGGAGAAACAGAGAAGCAGGAGGAGGACAGGAGGGGATGGGAACAAGAGGAGGAGGGGAAGAAGGGAAGGAGGAGGAGAAAGAGGAGGAGGAGGAGGAGAAGAGCAGGAGGGGAAGGGGCAGGGGGGGAGGGGGAGGAGGGGAAGAGAAGGAGGAAGAAGGAGGAGGAAGTGGAAGAAGAGAAGAAGGAGAAAGAGAAGCAGGATGAGGACAGGAGGGGAAAAGGAGGACAGGAGGGGAAGAAGAGGAAGAGGAAGAAGGAGGAGGAGGAGGAGGAGGAGGAGAAGGAAGAGGAGGAGGAGACCAGGAGGAGAAGGGGCAAAGGAGGAGAGGAAGAGGAGGAGGGCAAGAGAAGGAGGAAAAGGAGGAGGAAGTGGAAGAAGAGAAGAAGGAGAAACAGAGAAGCAGGAGGAGGAGAGGAGGAGGAGGAGAGAAGGAGGAGGAGGAGGAGGGGAAGAAGAGGAGGAGGGTAAGAGGAGGGGAATGAGAAGGAGGAAGGGAGGAGGAGATGAAGAGGAAAGGAAGAAGAAGAGGAGGAGGGGAAGAAGAGGAAGAGGAGGAGGAGGAGGAGGAGGAGGAGGAGGAGGAGGAGGAGGAGGAGGAGGAGGAGGAGGAGGAGGAGGAGGAGGAGGACAACTGTGGGGTCCTTGGTGCCCTCTGAGTTTCCAAGAATTTCCTAACATTTTTGGACTTGGCTGGGTCTAGGGTAGTTATAGTTTCTCAGTTGAATCTATGGTTAAGTCTGTCCATGTGCTGTGAAGTTTTCAACCATGTCGTCTAACTGTCAGTTGGTGTTCATAACCATGTTACCCAGGTTGACGTCTTGGGGGTGGGGGAAAGTGGGCTATATCACTAAGCAAGGACACATAGAAAATGACCAGATTTGTAAAAGCTAAGAGTCAGAAATGCCAGGTCCCAGAATATGTCTACGGAAAGGACACCAAAACCAACTAGAACAACTTCTTCAGCAAAGTTCTTTTGGAGAAGGAAAAGGTAGCTGGCAAAAAGTTAATATATAATAAGGCAGAACAATTATTTGGCTGAACCTTATCTCAGAAGAGTTTAGGTGTGAAAAGGTGGATTTAAGAATCAACCTGGTTAGGCTTGGTAGAGTTGTGAGAGGATCCTTGGTCAAAGTTGACTGAGATCCATCAAATGACATATTTATTTGTTTGTTCCATATTTTTTTTTAAAAAAAAATGCAAGCTCCCCAGGAACTTGTGGGGCAGCTTAAATCTGTGGGTTGTTGTTGTTTTTTTAAAGAAGAGAGAGAAATCTTATAGAATGGACGATGTGAGGAGGACAAATATTTTTCCTGTCTTCAGAAATGGAAGATTCAGGGAAGCGTAGGCCAGTCTCATGGCCAACCTCGATGAGACCGAGAGCAGATCATAACATTCGTGATCAATGAAAGTAACACAGCGATTACTCATGCTGTGCAACGCACAAACTTGGCGATTAAATTTGACCAAGCTCTGATCAAATCACACCAACGCGGATCCAAGAACGGAAGCCACAAATCAAATCTGGTGGTACCCCAAAAAAAAATTGCTTTTGAGATTTGAGGACTTTCTTCTGCTTCCGAGAGACGATCAATAATGTCACAATTTCAGTTCTGTATATGGAGACCACTGGGGACAGTTGGGTGTTGCGATGAGTGCCGTGATGATGAATTGACACAAGCCGCTGGCCAATGAGATTGATCGCCTCATCGGCTCTCGGAAATCTTTTGGGATGATGTTGGATTTTATTCTTTAACTTTATCAGGTTTCAGGTTTTGTTGTGGAAAACCGTCTGAACTTTACTCTCCCTTATCCCAAAGGTGCTTTTGTTTCAAGAGGAAACTGGACTTCCTGGTCTTTCTTTGAAGACGTTTCGCTTCTCATCCAAGAAGCTTCTTCAGCTCTGACTGGATGGTGGGGAATGGAAGGGTTTATACTCCTTGCAGACAGCTGGTTATTTGCATTCTTTTAGGAGGTAGTTAAGGTCACCTGGAGGTTTGTCTGTGTCATCAGGGTCACCTCAGTGGTGCAAATTGGAGTGGAGCCTTCTTGGAACTGTCGAAAGGACTGTGTTGTAGATTGGAGATAGATGATTTGTATCCCTCCCCCTCTGTTGCGAGAGGGCTGTCCAGTTTTGACATAGATGGCCTCTTTGATCCTTCTTTCAAACCAGTGATCCATTCCATCCAAAATATGGACTTTGCTGTCTTCAAAAGAGTGATCTTTGTCTTTTAAACGCAGATGGACTTCCTGAATCTAGTCCTGATGTGTTTGTTCTCCTATGTTGTGCCATTCACTTATGAAGTGGTTGTTTTGTTTCCCCAATGTACTCCATTGTGTCTTATACTCCGAAAAATACAGTGTTTATTGTGATGAAGCCATTGAAGGTATCTAATTGAAACTCAGAGTTAAAATTGCCATCCCTTTTGTTGTGCCTCGCCCGCCCTCCGCTCCACAACCGGGCCCCTCCCATCTCCTGCTATCTCAGCCAGAGACTGATAGTGAAGAAGAATGGCCTGGCATGCCTCCAGCCCCCAGCCCTGGCACCATGCCCGGGCAGACTGAGCAAACAAACCTCCCTCCTATAGCATGTGAGCAGGAAGCGAGCCACGAGCTAGAATTGCCGGCAGCTGAGGAGGAAGTCAAAAAGTGGAAAGATCCCCGCTTCCGGAGAATGGAGAGGCGACGTCAGCAAAAGGAAGGGAAGGGCAGGCCTGGATAAGTGCTGAGTCATGGAGCCACACCCCATGGCCTATATAAAGGATCTGCTTTTTGGCATTCCTTGAGTCAGGCAAAGCCTTATCTGGTTGCTGAAGTCACACCTTGGATTCCTGCCTGCCCTGAGAACTCTGACAGGAATTTGGCGAAGCTGCAGAGGCTTCGTGGCCACGCTTGATACAGACTTCCCAGACCCGGCCGTCAGAGGAGGAGTGGGACACGACACCTTTCTTCCAAAAAGGAAACAGTACTGCCTGTATTTTGAAGATCGTATAAGATCGTTATAGCCGATCTTTTGATCGCATTGAATGTTGCATTTCGAAGACGCTCAGATAGAAACAAAATCATGCCCTTTTTGTACTAATTCCAACTGAATTAAAGCCCATTCACATGGGCTTGATGATTAAGGTGACCAACTTTTTTACAATGAGGAGGAGGACACAAATAAATTGAAGGAAAAGATATTGTAACTAAAAGAAACATTTTATTCATTGCAACAATAATACAGAATACACTATAATATAAATGCATAATAAAAAAAATTGTAACAATAACATTTTATATTGTAATTACGCTTACATGCCTATTAATTATTATTGAAATGAGTACTTTTCCATTGAATGAATATTTTTTGTCAAAGCATCATCTTCTAACAATATATTGGGAACAAGAAATATCCTTCATATTGAATTTTACAGGAAATGCTGCAGCCAGAGTATCAACATTCAAACTCAATTTCTCACTTTTCCAAAAATCATTGGCAATTAAATAAATAAAATTAATGATTAAAACTGAAACAATAACACAAGTGAATAAACTTCTAAATAAAATTATACCTATTTGGAAAATATTAAATAGATAATGAATTAATAAAACGTGGATTATTGTGCTCACCTGTGTATGATTAAATATTCACTGAGAAAGAAGTGAGTCTAATGCATGTCATGTGCCATGTTGTGTTTCAGTAAGAAGCCACTTGCGCACAGTGCACTCTCTCAAAACAATTCTCCTGTCCGGAGCGCATGCGCCTCCTAATCATGTCTCACTGCACTGTACAGAGCCTTGACGAATCGTCACGTGAAATACAAATACGTCACATCACACGCAACAGATCTGCTCGGCATCGATTGAATACAGAGATTTACAGATTAGTCTTCAAATATCGAAAAGGAGAACATGTAGGAGGACACTTTTCGAGAGAGGACAGAACTTACAAAAGAAGAACTGGAAAAAGGAGGACGATTGGTCACCTTATTGGTGATTACCTTCAACCAGCGTAGATTTGTTCCTACAATTTAAACACTAAATTTGGCAAGAGAGCTAATAACCAATCAGGCAGGAACAAAATTCAGAGATCTCTCTGTAGGTAAGAAAACTGGGCGTTCACAAGCATAGAACAGCAGTCACCAACTGGTGATCCGTGGACCACTGGTGGTCCGTAAGAAAATTTTGGTGGTCCGCAGAAAAATTATTTGCATTTTTTATATTGAACTAAATCAGGGGTCCTCATACTATGGCCCCTGGGCCAGATACGTGCAATGAACATTTATGTTACTTTCTCCCCTTTGGGTTCTTTTTGTGAGGGTTGGAGTGGGGCAGAAATTCTGACTTGGGGTCGGCTTCAGCCTCCTGGTGTGGGGCTTTGGGCGAAGGCTGGAGGGAAGCGCCACTGGTGGCAAAGAGCTGGAGGGCCTTGTTCCAGTGGGACTGCCTCATGGCCTGGAACTGGCTGACCATCTCAGCCCACTGAGCCTCCAGGCACCGGTATCTGGCCTTGCACTCCCACAGGTCTTCCCCCTGCTTGGAAAGCCTATTGTTGTGTCTTCAGCCCCCGAGCCGGGCCTCCTGGCAGAGAGTGACTCGGAGAGTGAGGGGGAAGAACCGACAGGGCTTCCCTCTGCAGGACCTTCCTCGCTGGCTCTGCTCCAGATTCCAGAGGCAGGCCAGGTGGAGGAGGAGGAGCTGACACGGCCTCTTTCCCCTGACCCCTCCTTCTCCCTGGCAATGCCCCAAGAGCCAGCTGAGAGGGAACAATCTTGGCTAGATGCAAGGCAGCGATGCAGAGGGAAATGTGTGCAGCAAAGGAAAGGGAGGGGCTGGCCCAGGGAGTGCTGAGTCACGGAGCCACAGCCCACAGGGTATAAAAGTGGGTGGAGCTGCCATTGGGCTTTGTGACGGACAAAAACTTACTTTTGGAAACTTTGGCTGCTTTATTATGAGACTAAGTACTTGGCTCTTGGACTTCTGTTTATTCCTGAACTCTGGGTTGCTCCAGCAACAGACCACAGCTGCATTGAAGAGATAGGAGGACTTGGAAGGCAATCGCAGATTCGTTGCCAGAACTGATATCTGTAGTAGGAATAAATTGCTGGCAAATATAGTCAGCTCGCATGTCTTTTGTGTTGTGGTTGAGGGGGACAGAACACCTATGCTCGTAGTCCTCAGTGAGGTGCTTCTGCTGAGCCTCCTTCTTGGCCAGAATCCAATTTGAACTGAGCCAGCTGTTTTGCCACTTCGAGGCACCCCTCGAAGTGAGTGACATTGAGTTGGCCACACCCACCAGTCACATGACCACCTAGCCACGCCCACCCCACCGGTCATTAGGCAGATCGTATTAGTGGTCCCCGGGATTTAAAATGATGAATTTAGTGGTCCCTGAGGTCCGAAAGGTTGGTGACCCCTGGCATAGAATATTAAGTTCAAGACAAGGAAATGCAAATTTCTTGACTTAAGGATGTTGAAATCAAATGGGGTGACAGCTTGCCTTTAGAGGTTGTGGGTGTTTCATCACTGGAGGTGTTCTGTCCTCCTTCACCTCTGTCCGAGTGATGGTTTAATTAGCCGGCACTATCAGCTCTGGCAGCAGAATAGCCAGGGTCTTCCACGACGCTGGTGAGTCACCCAGGAACAAACTTCAGCTCTTAGTCAATCAGTAGATTTGCCTGTTACAAAGAGACACAGCAGCTCTTGCTGCCTTTTATATCCTGTGGGGTGTGGCTCCATGACTCAGCACTTCCTAGGCCTGCCCCACCCCTGCTTCTGTTGTTCCCTCCTCTCCTGCCTACGAAACCTAGGATCCAACCAAGCCTGATTGCCATCAGCTGGATCTGCAGGCGTGGCCTGGGGGAGGAAAGAGTCAGGGGATGGAGGCCTCGTTATCTCTTCCACCTGGCCTGCTTCTGGCTCCTGGAGGTGAGCCAGGGAAGCCGGTGCTCCCGAGGTAAGTCCTGACAGCCCTTCCCCCTCGCTTTCCAAGTCACTTTCTGGCAGGAGGGCCGGCTCGGGGGGCGCAGACACAACAGGAGGTTTTTAAGAATAGACTGGACAGTCACTTGTCTGAAATGGTATAGGACCGTGATGGCGAAGCTATGGCACACACGCCAGAGATGGCACGAAGAGCCCTCTCTGTGGGCACACGTGCCATCGCCAGTTGCTCTTTTGGTTTCCGGTGCACTCATGCGCACTGGCCAGCTGATCTTTGAGTTTCTGGGGCTCGGGCACATGTGAAGACCAGCTGATCAGCATGCATGCACATGCCGGAAACCAGTAGACCAGATGGCCAGTGCGCATGCACGTCTTTGAGTTTCCGGGGCTCCGGCATGGGTGTGCACGTGTGTATTCCGGTTTGGGCACTCGGTGCTGAAAAGGTTTGCCATCACTGGTATAGGATCTCCTGCTTGAGCAGGGAGATGGACTAGAAGACCTCCAAGGTCCCTTCCAGCTCTATTCTGATTCTGACTGATACTCGGTTTGGTTTCACCAGGGGTGAAATCCAGCAGGTTCTGACAGGTTCTGCAGAACCGCTAGCAGAAATTTTGAGTAGTTTGGAGAACCGGCAAATAC
>NC_080546.1:87093756-87111256 GCF_028640845.1 Ahaetulla prasina
TTCCTTAAATAAATAAAAAAATATTTGGAAATTCTTATATATCTATCCAAAAGGTGACATAAATTATATATATCATATATGTCTTTGGTTATTCGGGTTTTCTCCCGCGTAAAATTGGAAGTGTCTTGGCGACATTTCGACGAAATCCCATTCTTCATCATCAGGCTAGGTGTTTACAGCTTAGTGCTTCTAGGAGAAATGTGTGATGGCAGCTGTTTCTTCCTTTTAACTGCTAGTGGGGGGTTTGAACTGATTGGTTGGGAGCTTGGCTGTGTTCTGATTGGGTGGAGGTGTGTTCTGATTGGTTGGGGGTTTGCCATACCTAGCCTGATGATGACGAATGGGATTTCGTCGAAACATCGCCAAGACACTTCCAATTTTACGCGGGAGAAAACCTTAATAACCAAAGACCTACATACAAACACCCGCGAAAACCTCAGAAAACACACACACACACACACACACACACACACACACACACACACACACACACACACACACATATATATATATATATATATATATATATATATATATATATATATATATATATATATATATATATATATATATATGACGCGGTGGCTCAGGGGCTATGACGTTGAGCTTGTCGATCGAAAGGTCGGCAGCTCGGTGGTTCGAATTCCTAGTGCTGCTGTGTAACGGGGTGAGCTCCTGTTACTTGTCCCAGCTTCTGCCAACCTAGCAGTTTCGAAAGCACATAAATATGGAAGTAGAAAAAATAGGGACCACCTTGGAGGGAAGATAACAGCGTTCCGTGCGCCTTTGGCATTGAGTCATGCCGGCCACATGACCACGGAGACTTCTTCGGACAGCGCTGGCTCTTCGGCTTTGAAACGGAGATGAGCACTGCCCCCTAGAGTCGGCAACGACTAGCACGTATGTGCGAGGGGAACCTTTACCTTACCTTATGTATATGTATATGTATATGTATATGTATATGTATATGCATATGTATATGTATATGTATATGTATATGTATGTATGTATGTTCCAGCATAACTCTGGAATGCCTCGAGCAAGTTCAACCAAACTCGGTACATAAGTATTTCTCTGGAAAGAAATACTGTGGAGATAAGACACCCCTAACACCCCTCAGGTTGTGTGTTCTGTTAAGATACAGCCTGTTGTGCCTTAAAATGTCTTCTACTACCCTCCCAGCTCATTTTGGATGCAAGGTAAGTGTTGGGAGGCTCTGGAAAGGTGAAAAACGGGCCTACCAGAAGTCTCAAAATGTGCTCATTTCCAGCTCTGGAGGGCCTCCAGAGGGCCTCTGGAGCCCGTGGGAGACCGTTTTCACCCTCCTGGAAGCTCAAGGAAATCCTAGAGAGCCTGGGGAGGGCGAAAATCCCCCGCCCCCCTGCCATGATGCAGGCCATGCCCACCCAGTAACTGGACAGAGAACCAGTTGCTAAAAATTTTCAATCCTACCCCTGGCTATTTACTTTCCTTTTTCCCAGTGGGAAGATCGGAAAAGATATCATGGCAACGTGTATTCCTCTCCACAATTTGACAACCAGCTGAGAACTGGTTTCAACTGCAAGGCTTGCCATCAAACAGGGCCACACCCAAGCATTGCCTATAACATGACACCAATACGATGTGAGATTGTCTGATGGTTTAGAGCAGTGGTTCTCAACCTTTATAGTGATGCTACCCCTTTAATACAATTCCCCACAATGTGGCGACCCCTTTAATACAATTCCCCACGATGTGGCGACCCCAACCGTAAAATTATTTTTGTTTTGAATTTATCGCTCCTGAAGCCGTATTGGTTAGCGATCTGAACTGCTTGCGATTGCCTTGAGGACAGAGGCATTAAAGCGGCGACTCCTCCCCTATTAAGTTTATGGCGCCTGAAGCCAGATTAGGCTAGCGATTGGGAATGATTGCAGCTGGCTTGAGAGGGAGACATCAGAGCAAAGATTTCTCTCTTTTTTAATTCATCACGCCCGAAGCCGAATTCGGCTAGCGATTTGAAGAGCCTGCAGCTGGCTTGTGGAGTCAACCACTGGAGCACGATTCTTTGACTCACAAGTATACTTCCCATATTTCCGATGGTCTTAGGCGACCCCTGGCAAATCGTCATTTGACCCCCAACGGGGTCGCGACCCACAGGTTGAGAACCGCTGGTTTAGAGGGCTCGAGAGGAAAAAGCCGCGAAAAAACATCCACGACAAAAACGAGACAAAACCGAACCGTCCGGCCCAAGTGACAAGAAGGCAAATTGAGACAGTCTGAAATGTGTTTACCCAGGATCTGTCCTTTGAAAAGTTCGGCAAAAGCCGCTGGTCTTTAATGAGCTGAAGAATGATTATCACCACAAAGGTGCCACCCTCACGCAAGGCACAAACCCCCAGGGAAAAGTGGAGGATATAATTGAAACGTTACAGTACGTAGTAGAGCCGAGACACTTATCTCCGCTTGTCAGTTGCTGCTGCTTTCATTTTTTCAGTCTTGTTCAGCGATTAACAACAGTCGAAAATGATCCCTTTGTCTCACCCTTTAATTTCTTGCTAGAGAGAAATACCTCCCGTTCCCCAGAGGCTTCTCAAACGTTAAATGCTCTGCGAGACCAAACCTCAGATACTAATTCTCTGTTTGATCAGGATATTAACTATGTTGCTAGCGTCTTAAGTATTGAGTGGAATGATTGATGAACCAGCCTTGTTAACACACCAAGCATGAAATTCTATAATAGAGCATCATAATCTCTCTGTCTGTCTCTCTCTGTCTCTCTCTGTCTCTCCCTCCCTCCTTTTAGAAGTGTCATTTGTACAAAAACTGAATATAACCCTAGATCTGTGATGGTGAACCTATGGCACGCGTGCCCGAGATGGCACGCAGAGCCATCTTTCTGGGCACGCGAGCTGTCGCCCAACTCACCTGTAGCTGGGCATGCACACGTGTGCCCCAGTTGGTATTCGGACATCTGGTGTGCATGCGTACAATTCAGCTGGTCTTCGGAGCTTTCCTGCACATGTGCATGCATTTGTGCATGCATGGGCAAGTACTTGCGCACAGCGTGTGCATGCGTAGACGGCGTGTTGCACGTGTGCATTGCATGCCCAAAAACAGATGGTGTGATTGTGGGGGAGGAGGCACACATTAGTGGAAATAGTGCAGGCACGCAAAGCGTGTAGAGCCCAAAGCGCATGAAGTGCATATTTGTTCGGCACTCGGTGACTATAAGCTTCATCCCCACTGCCCTAAATATTTCAGACTAACAGTGAAGGAAATAACTGTATTTCTGAGCCACAGCCAAATACATTCATTATATCCTTCCTCCCTCTCTCTCTCTCCTCCTCCTTTTAGAAGTGTCATTTGTACAAAACTGAATATAACCCTAGATCTGTGATGGTGAACCTATGGCACGCGTGCCCGAGATGGCACGCAGAGCCATCTTTCTGGGCACGCGAGCTGTCGCCCAACTCACCTGTAGCTGGGCATGCACACGTGTGCCCCAGTTGGTATTCGGACATCTGGTGTGCATGCGTACAATTCAGCTGGTCTTCGGAGCTTTTCTGCACATGTGCATGCATTTGTGCATGCATGGGCAAGTACTTGCGCACAGCGTGTGCATGCGTAGACGGCGTGTTGCACGTGTGCATTGCATGCCCAAAAACAGATGGTGTGATTGTGGGGGAGGAGGCACACATTAGTGGAAATAGTGCAGGCACGCAAAGCGTGTAGAGCCCAAAGCGCATGAAGTGCATATTTGTTCGGCACTCAGTGACTATTAGCTTCATCCCCACTGCCCTATATATTTCAGACTAACAGTGAAGGAAATCACTGTATTTCTGAGCCACAGCCAAATACATTCATTATATCCTTCCTCCCTCTCTCTCTCCTCCTCCTTTTAGAAGTGTCATTTGTACAAAAACTGAATATAACCCTAGATCTGTGATGGTGAACCTATGGCACGCGTGCCCGAGATGGCACGCAGAGCCATCTTTCTGGGCACGCGAGCTGTCGCCCAACTCACCTGTAGCTGGGCATGCACACGTGTGCCCCAGTTGGTATTCGGACATCTGGTGCGCATGCGTACAATTCAGCTGGTCTTCGGAGCTTTTCTGCACATGTGCATGCATTTGTGCATGCATGGGCAAGTACTTGCGCACAGCGTGTGCATGCGTAGACGGCGTGTTGCACGTGTGCATTGCATGCCCAAAAACAGATGGTGTGATTGTGGGGGAGGAGGCACACATTAGTGGAAATAGTGCAGGCACGCAAAGCGTGTAGAGCCCAAAGCGCATGAAGTGCATATTTGTTCGGCACTCGGTGACTATAAGCTTCATCCCCACTGCCCTAAATATTTCAGACTAACAGTGAAGGAAATAACTGTATTTCTGAGCCACAGCCAAATACATTCATTATATCCTTCCTCCCTCTCTCTCCCTCTCCCTCTCTCTCTCTCTCTCTCTCTTTCTCTCCGGTCTTTTACGTTAAAAAAATCAAACATTTTCTATATTTGAATTATCCAAATTATCCAAATTATGTTTCTACTTTTACCTGTTATTTTATATGTGATTGACAAAATAAATTATTATTATTATTTATTATATTTGTATACCGCCCTTCTCCCGAAGGACCCAGGGCGGTTCACAGTCAGTAAAAACACAATACATACAATACAAATTAAAAACTATATAAAAAACTGATTCAATAACGGCCTAAAAATTTAAATACAGTTTAAAACCCCATTTAAAACCCTGATTAAAACCCTAAATTAAAACTATGTTCAAGCTAGTCCTGCACGTTGAAACAACAGCGTCTTCAGCTCGCGGTGGAAGGTCCGGAGGTTGGGGAGTTGACGAAGCCCCAAAGGCAGCTCGTTCCAGAGGGTGGGAGCCCCCACAGAGAAGGCCCTCCCCCTAGAGGTCGCCAGCCGACATTGTTTGGCTGACGGTATCCGGAGGAGGCCCTCTCTGTGAGAGCGCACTGGTCGGTGTGAGGCTACTGGTGGCAGTAAGCAGTCCCGTAGATACCCCGGTCCTAAATAAATAAAAATAAAATAAAATAAAATATAAAATAATAATAATAATAAAAAAAAACTGTGGGATTCTGTTGCCAATGCAAGCAACGGGATGCAATGCAATGCATTGCAATGCAATCATTTGGATACCCAAATGATTATAGGATTTGTTAACCAATGTAGATAAAAATCAGGCATTGGCTACGCATGGGGACTATGTAAATCGTACCTCATTCTGCAGCCTAAGCGGGATGTCTGTCAATTGCAAAGAGGTGTCTATCTGTTTTGAGGCCACACTTCACAATCGGGACTCCAGGAGAATTAAACGTCATCCGCGTTTATTGTCCCTATTTTCTCCAGCGTGGAGGAAAGAAGTGGAAAGCCTTTAAAAGGTTTTATTGTTCATGCACATTAATTATGTGAAATTAGAGCCACAGAGAGTGGGCTATTAAGTGCTGATTAGACCATAATATCAAGAACTCTACCAGTGCTGGTAATGATGTACCTAATTTTACTTCCAAAGGGAACCGAGTTCGTTATAATTTTAATTTGTTTCCCCACAGTTCCATTATAACATGCTTGATGTGCTATGTATTAACCTTAAGGGGGCTGTGTGTAAAACCCAGGCCCAGTAAAGATTACTCTGCTCATTGACTGGGGTCTCAACACAAGTGACACAGCTCGAGCGTAAGATTTGCATGCTGTCAGATCAGTTGCCTACACTTCGTGCATGGTAGGCATCATCCATACCAGGGGTGAAATGCTACCAGTTCGGACCGGTTCTCCCGAACTAGTAGTAAAAAGAAATGCTACCAATTCGGGCGAACCGGTATTTCCGATGATCAGCTGGGAAATGATCAGCTGTGACGTGCGATTTATATTAGCTAGAATCATTGGATTTCCTGCCTTCTAGCTCATCAAGCTAATTCCCTATGACTATCATTCAGTGTTGTACCTTATGATTCTTGACAAATGTATCTTTTCTTTTATGTACTCCGAGAGCGTATGCACCAAGACAAATTCCTTGTGTGTCCAATCACACTTAGCCAATAAAAAATTCTGTTCTATTCTATTCTATTCTATTCTATTCTATTCTATTCTATTCCATTCCATTCTATTGCAAGGAGAGCCCATGGCTTAGAGGTTATTACTGTTCTGACAAGCAGAAACAAGAAACAGACTTCTTGTCACAAAAAAAAAATCCTCTTTATTTACCTCTTGTGAATTAATGGCATTCACCCACCAGAAAGTCTAGGCAAGAGTCCTTCAAGGAGTTAACTGCAGCAACAGACTTTATCAGTTCCTTGTGATAATTGCCAGGCTGTGAGCTCCCAGCCACAAAGCTGCAAATTAAGTTCTGGCAAGCATTCTTTGTGGCACGAAACACGATGAGCAAAATCTTCAGAAATATGAACTGTTGTCTCCTACGACAACCATTCCCCTTTTCTTCTATTTATTCCCCAGCTAGGGAGGGGCCATTCAGCGTCCATGTGTGCTTTGCTTCCTGAGTCGATTCCTTGTCCTCCATTGTTCACCTCTCCTAACTTCTCTGCACATACGTGCATCTGGAACAGGCCCCAGCTGTTCTTCCTCCTCACTCATATCAGCCTCCAAAGGCTGGGAAATGTCGGACGGCCCTGGCTCTATTTCTGTGTCCGATGCAGAACTTCCACCAGAGCCTTCCCCAGACTCCAGAACTAGCCCAAGTTCCTCCCCAACCTCCTCACCGTCCAAGTCTGCCACCAGCTGCACTGGCAGCTGGCGGGCCACAACAAATGCAGCTACCTAATAGGCAAGTAGTCCGGGTTCGAATCCCAGAAAGGGTATGGCTAGCTGACGAGAGCTAAATAGCTTGAAATAGATCTATACTAGTCTCCCTTTATTTCTTTGACGGTAAATATAAATTCAACATTAGTCCTCATGTTTCACCACAAATGAAATACATGGATATATAAGACAATTTCTAAGAGAATTAACAGCCTGGCAGAGCTTCGTTAACTTAGTTATGTTGTGCCTCCCTGCCCTCCTCTCCTCAGCCGGGCCCCTCCCTCCTCCTGCCGGGCCTGCTATCAGATTCAGAGACTGATAATGAAGAGGAACGGCCTGGCATGCCTCCAGCCCCCAGCCCTGGCACCATGCCTGGACAGAATGTCAGGAATGAACAAACAAACCTCACTCCTACAGCGTGTGAACACGAAGCTAGCCACGTGTTAGAATTGCCGGCAGCAGATCCGGAGGAAGGGAATTTACAATGGACAGATCCCCGCTTCCGGAGAATTGAGAGGCGATGTCAGCAGAAGAAAGGGAGGGGCAGGCCTGGATAAGTGCTGAGTCATGGAGCCACACCCCATGGCCTCTATAAAAGACCAGCTTGAGTCAAGCAATTTGAGTCAAGCAAAGTCTCATCTGGTTTGCTGAAGTCACACCTTGGATTCCTGCCTGTCCTGAGAACTCTGACAGGAATTTGGCAAAGCTGCAGAGGCTTTGTGGCCACGCTTGATACAGACTTCCCAGACCCAGCCGTCGGAGGGGGAGGGGGACAAGACAAGTTAGAGCTACTATTCTGACTTTCTTTATACCAGCAGATGCCCCTGATGCCAACGGACTATAATTTCCATCCCTCTTATTGGAGTCCCCTTCTCATAGCTACAAAAGACACTGTTAAACAATATGTAAATAGACAAACAAATCTCATAGCATCCCCTTAACAGCATCACGCTCCGCAGAGCGCCTCATGTGTAGAAATATGGTAATAAATCCTCCATATGGTAGTAAATATTGAACACAGCAAGAGGCCTTGTAAACCTTCGACGCAGCTGCGTATTTGCAAATTACGCAGGTCAGAATTTGCTTTGTGTAATTGCTTTATCAGAGAAATATCTGCAAAGATCATCACATTTTTAAAAAAAACAAAAAACATTCGGTGATCCAGCTCTTCGCTCTGGTATCAAAGCGGCCATATTTGAAAGGCATAACAGAGCCATTTTGTTTTGTGCTCATCTTTTCCTTCGAAGCTCACCAATATATCAACTGCATCGTATTTATGTTTAAGTTAAAAGTATAGCACTGTTGTTAAGGATGGGGCAGCGCTTTGGATCTGAAGAAAGGAGCACACAAGAGTTACTCTTGTTTCCCTGAAAATAAGACCGGGTCTTATTTTCTTACCCAAAATAAGTACTAAGTGTAATTTTCGGGGGTGTCTTATTTTTCTTTCTCCACGTACAGGAGGCCCACTTCTGCTTGCTCATGGCAGGGCAGGAGGCCACACATAAAGTGACCAGATTTCAGTGATGGCAAAGCGGGACACCATTGACCGGGGGGGGGGGCTGCGCATGCCCGCTGAGTCTTGCCACCTGGCTGAAGGAGGAAGAGCGGCTGCTGCTTCTCAGCTCTTCCAGGCAGGCTCAGCTCTCCTCTAGGCTCTTCCAGGCAGGCTCGGCTCTCCTCAGCTCTCCTCTCCGGTCTTCTCTTCCTCTCGGGTGAAGTCAAGCGGTGTCTCTCCTCCCTCTCACGCCCCCTTCTCCACCACTCCCCCTTCTCCGCCTCCTCCTCTTGCATTGCCACCTCCCATTTTCAGAATGGGAGTGAAACAAAAAAAAATTGGGACTTTTTGGAATTGCTGCGGGATGCAGGACAAATTATTAAAAAGTGGGACTGTCCCGCCAAAAGCAGGACGTCTGGTCACTATAGCCACGCGGCATGTCAGTACTGTCACCACAAGGCAGGGGATGGAGCTGCCCTATGCGCCCCACACCTGCTTACCTCAGGGCCCCACAGCCAGGCCACCAATGTTGCAAAAAAAAAAAAAGATAACAGAGGTTAGATCCCTTGTAGAAGCAAATGGCAGAGGCAATTCCAATTCTTAGCAAAGCAATTCTTATAGAAGCAAAATAGTAATTCTACCTCTTCTACTATTATTACGTCCCTTCAAGATGTTCGTGCATAGGAACCAGTCGCCAAGCATTTGAATTTTGATCACATGACTTGTTTCTCACTCTTCTTTGTTGAACAAAGGAGAAAGTAAAGAGAATTTTCACGCAGCTTCAAAGCAATGAACATCTCAAGACTTTTGAGACCCATCATGGCGTCAAGTGCCATCCAGTTAAAGTCAGGTCTTGCAGTCTCCTGACCATAGCAGGACCATACAGTCATGGTGCCAAATTTGTGGATTGTGTTTCTTGTGGGGAGCTCTTTTATTTTTTATTTTGCATGGAACCTAGCATCAGGTATGGTGGAAACTGGCAGCCCTTGGCTCTTAGCTCTGCCCTTAGCTCTGCTGTCATTATTAAGTAGCTCGTGGCAGCTTGTTAAGAAGAGATGTCTTATCTTATTTGGAATGTATGCTTCTTAATGTTATGCTTTTAGCTAACCATAAGGCAGTGGTGGGCTGCTGCCGGTTTGGAACGGTTTGCATGAACTGGTAGTTGCAACCTGTGGGTGGGCCGGCCCGCCTGCCCTGGCAGAATGCGTCCTATTTAGCCACATTTATTAAGCCACGTGACTGCATGCAAGCTGCGCCTGTGTGCAAAGAGCATGCGTACAATGCGCACACTTGTGGTGACCCAGGCCCAAGCAGGTAGTAATAAAACTTAGTCTGTGGAAAAACTTTGGAACAGCTGGGAATTACTTCATTCCCAGCGTCGTTCAACTCAAAGTAAAACAAATGCCTCCCAACACAAATTCCTCAGTTATCTCGCAAACCTTAGTCCAATTGGGCAAACTGCCAAAGGCCCTACCTGGCAAACGTCCAAAAGCCACAAAAACAAAGACTTACACAAAGCAGAGGATGAAGCAGAAGACACAGTTACAACGTTGTTTTCCAGCAAAACTGAAACACCAGTGCTGGTCTGTTATAAGGCTTATGGGAGGGGCCAATCATCTCTTGGCCCTACTCCCGAGTTGTCCTCTCTGCTTGAGCTGCTCTTGCCTTCTGGCAGCTCTTCTCATGTGTGCATTAGAAACAGGCTCCTCCTGTTCCTCTGCCTCACTACTATCAGTCTCTGGAGGCTCTGGAGTCCGCACCTCACTTCCCGATGGCCCTGGCCCCACCTCAGCCTCATTGCTGTCCGACTCCATTGCCAGCTCCGTAGGCTTCTGATGAACCACATCAATACTCATATTTTTGGTGCTCGGCAAGCCGGTTGTTAATTCATTGTGCCAACCACCTCTGCCATAAATCCCCTTATTTACTGGTGTGCTTATTTGTCTCTCAATCCAAAAGAACCAATGAATGATCTGGGTATCTGATCCCTGAACCTTGCAAAACAGCTGTTCAAGGGAATCAGTATTTTTGTGTCTTATATTTTCCAGGGCAACAAGAACTGTACAAATTCTGCCCTCCCCCAGATTAAACGTTAAAGAAACCTAACAGAAAACGGTAATGACTGAGTTTTTTTTTTTAAAAAAACTCCCAATACACAACTTTGGTTTATAAAATACCAGCTTTCCTGTTTCACACTGAATTGATTCACAGCTATGCAAAGTGAAGAGGAAGTGAGTTTACAACACTCACTGGCCCAGAACAGTTACTCCCTCGTAAAATTGAGGATACATTAAAAAAATCATTTTACTTATGCATTATTGGGAAACAGCAAGTATCCCTTTTCCCCAAAGTAGGGTGCTTGGTCTCTCTTTCTCTGTGTGTGTCTCTCTGTCTCTCTCTTTCTGTCTCCTGTCTCTGTCTCTCTCTGTCTGTGTGTGTGTGTGTGTGTGTGTGTGTGTCTTTCTCTGTGTGTGTGTGTCTCTCTGTCTCTCTCTCTCTCTCTGTGTGTCTCTTTCTCTGTGTCTCTCTCTGTCTCTCTGTCTTTCTCTCTCTCTCTCTCTCCCACCCACCGTCTCTGTCTCTGTCTCTGTGTGTCTTTCTCTCTGTCTCCCTCTCTCTGTCTCCTGTCTCTGTCTCTGTCTCTTGTCTCTGTCTCTCTCTCTGTCTCCTTCTCTCTGTCTCTCTCTCTCCTCCTCCTCTCTCTGTGTCTTTGTCTTTCTCTGTCTCCCTCCCTCCCTTTCCTTTGTCTCTCTCTGTGTGTGTCTTTGTCTCTTCCTCCCTCCCTCCCTCCCTCTGTCTCTGTCTCTCTCTCTCTGTGTGTGTGTGTGTTTGTGTGTGTGTGTGTGTATGTGTGTCTTTCTCTCTGTGTGTCTCTCTGTCTCTCTCTCTCTCTGTGTGTGTGTCTCTTTCTCTCTGTGTCTCTCTCTGTCTCTCTGTCTTTGTCTCTCTCTCTCCCACCCTCCGTCTCTGTCTCTGTCTTGTGTGTCTCTTTCTCTCTGTCTCCTGTCTCTGTCTCTCTCTGTCTCTCTCTCTCTCTGTCTCCCTCTCTGTGTCTGTCTCTCTCTCTCCTCCTCTCTGTGTCTTTGTCTCTCTCTCTCTCACTGTCTCTCTCTTTCTCTGTCTCTCTCTGTGTTTGTCTCTCTCTTCCCCTCCTCCTCTCTCTGTGTCTTTGTCTTTCTGTCTCCCTCCCTCCCTTTCCTCTGTCTCTCTGTGTCTCTGTCTCTTGTCTCTGTCTCCTCCCTCCCTCCCTCCTCCCTCCTCTCTCTGTCTCTGTCTGTCTCTCTCTGTGTGTGTGTGTCTTTCTCTCTGTGTGTGTCTCTCTGTCTCTCTCTCTGTGTGTCTCTTTCTCTCTGTGTCTCTCTCTGTCTCTGTCTTTGTCTCTCTCTCTGTCTCCTCTGTCTCTGTCTCTGTCTTGTGTGTCTCTTTCTCTCTGTCTCCCTCTCTCTGTCTCCTGTCTCTGTCTCTCTCTCTGTCTCTCTCTCTCTGTCTGTCTCTCTTTCCCCCTCCCCTCCTCTCTCTGTGTCTTTGTCTTTCTCTGTCTCCCTCCCTCCCTTTCCCTTTGTCTCTCTCTGTGTGTGTCTTTGTCTCTCTCTCTCTCCCTCCCTCCCTCTGTCTCTGTCTGTCTCTCTCTGTGTGTGTGTGTCTTTGTGTGTGTGTGTGTGTGTGTCTCTCTGTGTGTCTCTCTCTCTCTCTGTGTGTGTCTCTCTCTGTGTCTCTCTCTGTCTCTCTGTCTTTGTCTCTCTCTCTCCCACCCTCCGTCTCTGTCTCTGTCTTGTGTGTCTCTTTCTCTCTGTCTCCCTCTCTCTGTCTCCCTCTCTCTCTCTCTCTCTCTGTGTCTGTCTCTCTCTCTTTCCCCCTCCCCTCCTCTCTCTGTGTCTTTATCTTTCTCTGTCTCCCACCCTCCCTTTCTCTCTGTCTCTCTCTCTCTGTGTTTGTCTCTCTCCCTCCCTCCCTCCCTCCCTCTGTCTCTGTCTGTCTCTCTGTGTGTCTCTTTCTCTCTCTGTTTCTCTGTCTCCCTCTGTCTCTTCTCTGTCTCTCTCTCTCTCTGTCTCTCTCTCTCTGTGTGTGTAACTCCCTCTCTCTCTCACTGTCTCTCTCTCTCTGCTTCTGCCTCTGTCTCTCTGTTCTCTCTCTGTGGACAACAAGCTGCGGCCATCAGTCACTGCAATTTAAACTTCTTCAGCCACACACACACTGCTTTCCATTAAAAAAAAGATTTGCCTTCTTAACTACTTCTAAGTGAAATTTTTACTTGGATTATTTTCTCACACTGGAAAGGGAGGGCGAGGTTTTGTGCAGCTCCACAGACCGTGGAGCAGACTAACAATTCCTGTACAGAGGTCGTCCTCTGATCACATGATCAAAATTCAGACATTCATTCATGAGATGGTGCAATACCGCATCCAGTTTTGGTCGCTATGATGTAAAAAAAATGTTGAGGGCCTCTGGTGGCTCAGCAGATTAAGTCTGTCTGTTATTAACACAGCTGCTTGCAATTACTGCAGGTTCAAGTCCCACCAGGCCCAAGGTTGACTCAGCCTTCCATCCTTTATAAGGTAGGTAAAATGAGGACCCAGATTGTTGGGGGCAATAAATTGACTTTGTATATAATATACAAATGGATGAAGACTATTGCTTGACATAGTATAAGCCACCATGAGTCTTCAGAGAAGGGCGGGATATAAATGCAAATTTAAAAAAAAGAGTGCAGAGAAGAGTAACAAAGATGATTAGTAGACTGTAGGCTGAAATATATGAAGAACGGTTGCTGGAATTGGGCATGTCTAGTTTAATGAAAAGAAGGACTAGGGGAGACATGATAGCAGTCTTCCAATATCTCAGGGGCTGCCACAAAGAAGAGGGAGTCAAGCTATTCTCCAAAGTACCCGAAGGCAGGACAAGAAGCAATGGGTGGAAACTAATCAAGGAGAGAAGCAACTTAGAACTAAGGAGAAATTTCCTGACAGTGAGAACAATTAATCAGTGGAACCACTTGCCTCCAGAAGTTGTGAATGCTCCAACACTGGAAGTTTTTAAGAAGAGATTGGACAAACATTTGTCTGAAATGGTAGAGGGCTGTGATGGCGAACCCTATGGCATGCGTGCCCGAAGTGGCACACGGAGCCATGTCGCCTGGCACACGTGACCTTGTCTGTTCCTTTTCCAGGTTTCTGGCATGCGTGCACGCAAGACGATCAGCTGGCCTTCATGCGTGTGGCAGTGCCAGAAATTGGAAGAGCTGGTCTTCTGTTTTCCTGTGTGATCACGCCCGCAGGCCAGCTGATTATCACACGCACATGCACACCAGAAATCCGGAAGACTAGCTGGCCAGTGTGCACGCGCGTGGCTGAAACCAGAAGTTCATTTTCGGGCATGCACATGCACCTTGGGCAGCTCCTCTTCTGGGTTGCGGCCCAGATGAGCGCGCATGCGCGCACTCTCTTTTTGGCACTTGGCACCAGAAAGGTTTGCCATCACTGGTAGAGGGTTTGCCTGAGCAGGAGCTGGACTAGAAGATTTACAAAGTCCTTATTATTATTCTATTCTATTCTATTCTATTCTATTCTATTCTATTCTATTCTATTCTATTCTATTCTATTCTACTCTTCTACTCTATTCTATTGTACTCTACTCTATTATTCTATTCTATTCTATCTATTCTACTCTACTCTACTCTACTCTTCTACTCTACTCTATTATTCTATTGTTCTATTCTATTCTACTCTTCTACTCTATTATTCTATTGTTCTATTCTATTCTACTCTTCTACTCGATTATTGTTCTATTGTACTCTATTCTTTTCTATTCTATTCTACTCTTCTACTTTACTCATTATTCTATTCTATTCTACTCTATTCTATTATTCTATTCTATTCTATTCTACTCTACTCTTCTACTTTACTCTATTATTCTATTCTATTCTATTCTATTCTATTCTATTCTATTCTATTCTATTCTATTCTATTCTATTCTATTCTATTCTACTATTCTACTCTTCCACTCTACTATTCTATTCTACTCTACTCTACTCTGTTCTATTCTATTCTACTGTTCTCTTCTACTCTACTATTCTCTTCTACTCTGCTCCACTCTACTCTACTCTAGTGTGAAAAACAGTCACTTTTTTCAAGTGCTGTTGTAGCTTTGAACAGTCACTAAATGAATTGTTGTAAGTCGAGGACCACCGGTAATGGAAGGTTGCCTATCCATTACAAATCAATGTAGCGTTTATTGAAGGAATGGAGACACATAAGAGTTGATTTATTTGTTTTTATTTGATTTCTATTGGGTCGGATTGAAGCATGTCCTTCGGATGCTGATAGAGACAAGTTAGCTTTAACAAGATCCTTTTTATTTCACACATTCATGCTTGATCTGATGATATCTCCCACCCAACCTGGTGTGGCAAGCAACCGTTGCCATTTCTGCATTGATAATTTACATGTACAATAAATTTGTCTGTACAATAAATTAACACTTTATTTCATCACAAAACTCCTGCGGATCTTCCCTGATTCTACCAGTTACCTAGAAATAATAATAAAAAAACAATGCAATAAAGCAGCATAGTTTTAGCAGCATTATTTCATAATTCACAAATAAAGCATAAATCCCATTGACTTGTTCACAGTTGGATTCTCCCAGCAGAAAGAGTCAAGATTTAAATCCGAGGTTTTTGGGGTTGTTGTTTTTTTAGTCAGTTTAAGTCAGATTGATTAACCACAAAAGGCAGAAATTGTATCGTTTAGTGTCAGGTTTTATAAATCTGTATTTCAAGCAAAAAAATATTTTGCAGCCTACTCTCCAAAGCACTTGAAGGCGGGACAAGAAGCAATGGATGGAAACTCATCAAGGAGAGAAGCAACTTAGAACTAAGGAGAAATTTCCTGATAGTGAGAACAATTAATAGGTGGAACAACTTGCCCCCAGATGTTGTGAATGCTCCAACACTGGACATTTTTAAGAAGACGTTGGATAACCTTTTGTCTGAAATGGTAGGGCAGTTATATGGCAAAAATTTACAGCACAAATGTCGAAAAGGGAGCACATCCACATGCTTTGCGCGTGTCTGGGCCGCAACCCGGAAGAGGAGCTGTCCAGGGCACATGCGCGCACCTGAAAATGAGCTTCCAGTTTTAGCTACTGAACTTCCGGTTCCAGCCAGCTATTCTTCTGGGTTTCTGGCGCGCATGCGGACGCGACGATCCATTGATCGGTATACACGCTCACTCAGAAAAACAGAAGACTAGCTCTTCTAGTTTCCAACACTGCTGCATGCAAAAAAGCCAGCTGATCATCTGTATGCATGCCAGAAACCCGGAAGAGGAACGGGCGATGCTGCGTGTGCCAAGCGACATGGCTCCGCGTGCTACTTTGGGCACGTGTGCCATAGGTTCGCCATCACGGCGGTAGGGTCTCCTGCTTAGGCAGGGGGTTAGACTAGAAGACCTCCAAGATCCCTTCCAACTCTGCTATTCTGCCATGATGTTATTTCACTGGAAGTCAAAAAAAAAAACATGTGTAGAGGAAAAAATATTGAACAATATTATTTTCTCCCAGGAATCCTTATTTCCTATTCACAGAGATCTTTTGTTTACACCTCTAAATCAAATCTATTGATTCTGTTTTACCTCTCCCATCTTACTCGCAGAGCAAATGGACCAGTCTGAAAACAGAGGAAGTGTACTTTCCCTACCGGTTCGCAAATGTGAGCGTGCATGCGCCTCGTTCACGCATGTGCATGTCCTTCCGCACATGTGCTTTGCTCACTCAGGCGCCTTCCACACATGTGCCCAACCTCAAAAACATGCATTGAGCTTGGGCAGGTGGGCAGGCCCAACCATGATTTCCACTACCGGTTCGGGCAAACCGGTCTGAACCGGTTCAGGCAAACCGGTCTGAACCGGTCCAGGCAAACCGGTCTGAACCGGTCCAGGCAAACCGGTCTGAACCGGTCCAGGCAAACCGGTCTGAACCGGTCCAGGCAAACCGGTCTGAACCGGTCCAGGCAAACCGGTCTGAACCGGTTCAGGCAAACCGGTCTGAACCGGTTCAGGCAAACCGGTCTGAACCGATTTGGACGAACCGCTCTGAACCGGATGAAAACCACCTCCAATATGTATGTGTGTGTGTGTGTTTGTTAATAAGAGATTGGTTCCCTATTTTTTCTCCATAAAATAACTAAATTTGATCCAGCTGCAATCAGATTAGGAAATGCCTGATCGAAAGGACCTTGTTGTTTCTATTTCCTTCTTTGTCCATCCATCCTTCCGTTCAACTTCTTTTATTACTTGATCCTTGCATTTTAAATTCTATCTTTGGTCTATGATGGTATAAACAAACTGAGCTTGTGACGGTTGTAGTCTGGGGTTGACCAAGAACAGAATTGTCAACCTACAGCTGTTCGCCGATTTTCCACTTGGAGGACAAATATCGGTGAGATAAATGCCCATTGGAAATGATTATGCCTTATCTTTTATTTTATTTGTTTTAAATTTATACACTGCCCATCTCGCTATCCATTTGCCCCCATGTTATCTTCAGAGTGTGCATAGAAGCCAGAAAAATAGGATGTATCAATATTATTGAATTGTTTTCACGTCCTATTTCTATACTTTTTGTTGATATTCAGTAATGTCCTGTTAAGAAGCAATGGATTGTCACTTTCCCATCGAGGCGAAAAAACGTTGACCAACATTGTCCCCAAAAAAGGAGCTTTTTCGAAAGACAACTGGACTTTGTTTTTACTGGAAGACGTTTTGCTTCTCATTCCAGAAGCTTCTTCAGTTCTAAAGAATTAAAGAACAGTTATAAAGGACAGAAGAAGCTTCTGGGCTGAGAAGCAAAACGTCTTTAAGGAAGAACAAAGTCCAGTTGTCTTCCGAAAAAAAGCACCTTTCTGGAACCACCATGATTTGGACGACTGAGAATCTCCACAGACAGTTGACCAACATTATTCTGGGAAATAAATGTAGATCCTGAGAGGGGAAAGTACCGGTACTGAATTATTAAGGTTCCCAAATTGATAGAGAGCACTCAGTCTCTTTTAGTTCAACATTTACATTTAAATACGTTGAAAGTATGTACACTGTACATTAAAATAATTCATTTCTTTGATGTCCACATCTGAAGGGGCTTCTAAGTCTTGTCATGGAGAGCTCTGGTCCTCTGTAAGACCGCGTGCAGTTCGTGAAGAACATTTGCTGGCAGCTGCTTCTCCGATTCCAAGGGAGCATCTTTTG
>NC_080546.1:87113756-87128756 GCF_028640845.1 Ahaetulla prasina
GTCAGAAAGTGTCAAAAGAAGGGATCGCAGGATTCGGGGGGCACTGCAACCATCATAAATACGAGTCAGTTGCCAACGTCTGAATTTTGATCGTGTGATCGTGGGGATGCTGCAACGGTCATTAAGTGTGACTCATAAAGGTCGTGAGTTCCTTTTTATCACTGCTGTAGTAACTTTGAACGGTCACTAAATGAAATTTCGTCAGTCAAGGACTGCCTGTACTTTAAATAAAAGCCAAAGCAGAGGTGAGTTTCAGCAGGTTCTAACCAGTTCTGGAGAACCGGTAGCGGAGATTTTGAGTAATTCGGAGAACCGGTAGTAAAAATTCTGACTGGCCCCGCCCCCATCAGTCCCAGCTGATCGGGAGGAAATGGGGATTTAGCAGTATCCTTCCCCTGCCACGCCCACCAAGCCACGCCCACTAAGCTATGCCACGCCCACTAAGCTATGCCCACTAAGCTATGCCATGTCCACCAAGCCACGCCATGCCCACAGAACCGGTAGTAAAACATTTTGAAATGTTTTACTACCATCACTGAGCCAAAGCTTTCCTAACATGAGTTTCTTTAGTTAACGGATATATGTCTTTCTTTAATTATTACATTTGATCACATATTTCCTTCTTTTTTATTAATTTAAACTAATAAAACTAAATATAAAATACAAAAATACAGGAGCAAATAATAGGAAAGACAGGGGAGGGGAAAGGGAAGGGGAAAGTGTAGAAAAGTGGGGAAAAAGAAAGAGAAGACATTGACTTCCGACTCCCTTTGGAGCAGTAGCATAAGATAGTAATATTAATCTTCTGTCAACTCACAACGCATCCCTGGCCTGCTCTTGAGTTGCCATAGGGAAGGGGGATGGGAGAACAAACTCAGCAGCACCGTCAGTCAAAACAAAAGCACATTCCAGCCATATCTCTATCAAGGCTGTCTCCACAGCAACCCACAGTGGCTGGAGGGGAGTGAGCTCTACAACCTGCGAAATTGCTTCGTTGGAGAATGTGACTGATGACACACCTTGGGGGAGAGTGGGGAAACAGGGGTCAGAGTTGGCTTCACTTGGAGCATGCCAACATGAAGCTCCTAATAAATAACTGGATTTCTTTGGAAGCTTGGCTCGAGGCTCATGATTTAATTAGAGCATCTAATTAACTCTAACAATTTCAACTTTTTATTTTTGTATAATAGTATAAACTAGCCATTTCTATAACAATAAATCTATCCGATCGGTAAAACCCAAAATCAAAGTTATATTTTTTTCCCCACCTCAAGCACAAAGTCCAGAATCGGTTTCCAAGTAACACATTTCCTTCTTTAATAAAAAGGTGGAATGGTGGCAAAGTGATGAGAATGCAGTATTGCAGGCTAATTCACTGCTCACTGCCAGGAGTTCAATCCTGACCGGCTCCAGGTTGACTCAGCCTTTCATCCTTCTGAGGTTGGCAAAATGAGGACCCAGATTGTTGGGGGCAATAGGCTGACTTTGTATATAATATACAAACGGATGAAGACTATTGCTTAACATAGTGTAAGCCGCCCTGAGTCTTTGGAGAAGGGCGGGATATAAATGCAAATAAAAAAAAACTGCTAGCTGTATTACCTCTGCTAAGCTGGCTTTAGCTCTTGGCATACTTTGGTGGTGCTGAATTGGTATTAAAGGCAGCCCAACGATTTTTGGATTTTTTGTAATAGATGGTTTCCTTGTCTTCCCGCTTGCTGGACACATAGCATTGTGCTGTGGGAAAGAAAACAGAAGATAGCTTTCACTGATCACTTTTATTACCATCATTAGTATGAAGTATAGTAAACCATATACAAATTGTTAGGAATGGCAGAGTATGTCCATACTCTGAAAGCATCTGGAGGCCCATGTTAACAGAACAGCAGAGTTGGAAGGGACCTTGGAGGCCGCCTAGACCAGGGGTCACCAACCTCACTAAATTCATAATTTTAAATCCTGTGGACCACTAATATGATCTGCCTAATGACCGGCTGGGTGGGTGTGGTTAGGTGGTCATGTGACTGGGTGGGCGTGGCCAACTGGATGACACTCACATTGAGGGGCACCTCACCGGCCTCTACTCACCCCTCCACTGCCGGCCACTCCTCACCTCCCCGCCTGGGCTCCTTAGGGTCCCAACAGGAGACAATTGCTGGAGCTAAGCAGCCACCGTGAGAAAGAGTTGGCAAAACAGCTCAGTTCAAATTGGATCTGACCGAGAAGGAGGCTCAGCAGTAGCACCTCACTGAGGACTAGGAGCATAGGCTTTCCAAGCAGAGGGAAGACCTGTGGGAGTGCAAGGCCAGGTACCGGTGCCTGGAGGCTCAGTGGGCTGAGATGGTCAGCCGGTTCCAGGCCATGATGCAGTCCCACTGGAATAAGGCCCTGCGACTCTTCGCCACCAGCGGCATTTCCCTCCAGCCTTCTCCCAAAGCCCCACACCAGGAGGCTGAAGCAGACCCCAACTCAGAATTTCTGCCCCCCTCTGCCCCACACAAAAAGACCCCAAACGGGGAGACTCTGTGCAGCAACACAATGTTCATTACACGTATCTGTCCCAGGGGCCGTAGTTTGAGGACCCCTGATTTAGTGCAATATAAAAAATGAAAATAATTTTTCTGCAGGCCACCAACATTGGTAGGGTTCGTAAGTGCATGTGTGTTATTTGCACCTATGTGAGCTCAGGTGGCACAGTGGTTAGAATGCACTTACTGCCGGCTATTTCTGCTGACTGCCGACTGCCAGCAGTTTGACAGTTCGATTTTCGCCAGCTCAAGACGGACTCAGCCTTCCATCTTTTCAAAGTCGGTAAAATGAGGACCCAGATTGTTGGGATCAATAGGCTGACTCCTTAAACCTCTTAGAGAGGACTGGAAAGCACTGTGAAGCTGTATATAAATCTTAAGTGCTATTGCTATTTTTCTTCCCTCCTTCCCTCTCCTTCCTTCCCTCTCCTTCCTCCCTCCCTCCCTCCCTCCCTTCAAATGGTGGTGCAGTGGTTAGGATGCATCATTTCAGGCTAATTCTGCCGACTGCCAGCAGTTCGATCCTGACCGGCTCATGGTTGACTCAGCCTTCTGTCCTTCTGAGGTCTTGTTGTGTCTGTGCCCCACAAGCTGGGCTCCCTGCCAGAAAGTGACTTGGAAAGTGAGGGGGAAGGGCCATCAGGACTTACCTCGGGAGCTCCAGCTCCAGGAGCCAGAGGCAGGCCAGGTGGAGGAGATAACGAGGTCTCCGTCCCCTTTCCTCCCCCAGGCCATGCCTCCAGACTCAGCTGATGGCAATCAGGCCTGGCTGGACCCTAGATTTCATAGGCAGGAGAGGCGGGAACAACAGAAGCAGGGGTGGGGCAGGCCTAGGAAGTGCTGAGTCACGGAGCCATACCCCACAGGATATAAAACCAGCGAGGGCTGCTATGCCTCTTCGTAGCAGGCAAATCAACTGATTAACTAAGAGCTGAAGTACTGTTTGTTCCTGGGTGACTCATCGGTGTCAAGGAGATAACAGAGACACTTGGCATACGCTCACTAGTTTGCTGCCAGAGCTGATAGTGCCGGCTAATTAAGCCATCGCTCAGGCGGAGGCGAGGGGGGACAGAATAGCTCTGTAAAATGAAGACCTAGATTGTTGGGGACAATATGCTGACTATAAACCGCTTAGAGAGGGCTGTAAAGCACTGTGAAGTGGCATATAAGTCTAGATGCTATTGCTATTTGAAAAATTAGATTGTTGTGCTTTCTCGGTCTTCAGTTGGCAAGGTAATTGTGCTGTTGATTTTCAGCAATTGTGTTGCTCCGAGACTGTGAAAATAAAGGCCTGGGACTATTCTTGGTGTAAATATAAAGGGTAGGGGAATCAAAATAACAATGTTAGCTTTAACAGGACAAAGGGATTCACTAAATGCAACATCGCTCTGGGAACAAATTACCAGCTTTCTCTAACAAAATAATGAAATGACTTCAGATGGAGAATTTAATCAGTGAAGCTTCTAAAGTGGAAGCTGTTGTAGAAATGTGTAATTTCAGTTATTCACACAAAGACTGGATAAATATAGTGTATGCTCCAGACACAACAATGAATTTGAAATTCCAGATTCATAATAATTGTTCCTGGGACCAGACAGAGTCAACATTGGTTGAGATTTAAGTGCTGAACCTATTGTTACTAAAGTCAGTATTTCAATCTTGCTTAACTTGAAAATTGCCACCGAAAATCTTTTGGGCTTCAGCTAGTCCAGAATGCGGCTGCGCGGGTGATAGAGGGAGCACCGCATTGCTCCCATATAACACCTATCCTGCGCGGCATGCACTGGCTGCCGGTAGCCTTCCAGGTGCAATTCAAGGTGTTGGTTACCACCTTTAAAGTACTCCATGGCTTAGGACCGGGTTATTTACGAGACCGCCTTCTGCCACCGATAGCCTCCCAGCGACTTGTGCGCTCCCACAGAGTGGGCCCGCTCAGGGTGCCGTCGACCAAACAATGTCAGTTGGCGGCCCCCGGGGGGAGACCCTTCTCTGTGGCAGCACCGGGACTTTGGAATGAGCTGCCTCCGGGGTTACGCCAACTCCCCGACCTCCGGACCTTCAAACGTGAACTGAAGACCTTATTATTTCATCGTGCGGGACTAGCCTAAGTATACTTTTAATTGTAATTTTAAATGGGTTTTATGTCGGTCTATGACCGTTTTAGTTGATTCAGCCTACTAAATATTTGTTTTTAATTCTGTTTTAAATTTGTTATTTGTATTTTGTGTTTTAAATATGGCTGTAAACCGCCCTGAGTCCTTCGGGAGAAGGGCGGTATAGAAATTAAATTATAAATAAATAAATAAATTACTTCAAAGGTGTGTGTGTGTTTGTGGAATATTTGAAAACTAAGAATAAAGGAGGAAGTTGAGAATAAAAATGAAGCAGATCAATTATCGCCAGAAAACTAGGAGAATGTCAAATGACAATAATATATATTTCCTGTAGGTAAGGAATGAAAAAAACCAAGAACAATGACTCAGATCAACATATTAGAGGAATAAAATCTAGAAAGTAATTGAGGTTAATGAAGCGGTAAGTTTTCCTTGACAAAATGGAAGTTATGCCTAAACAGCTATAGACTTGTATTAAATGAGAATATCTATGGTAATATGTGGACTCTTTTTCGAGACGCAGTCCGCCATTTCTGATTTTCGGACCAACATATTTTCTCAAGAATGTTAATCAATAGGCTCTTATGAGCTTATAAATGGAATGATTAAAATTATGGATAACCCTGCTTTTTACACGAGCTGCAGAGCTGTTCATCTCACTGCGCGAATTAATCCCCCTTGAAATGGATATGTTTCCATAAAAAATATAATTCTTACAGTTATTAAAGAGATGAATAAAACACTATTATGAGATAACTTAATTCCAATAAAGGCCTTGTATGTCATAGGTTATAAAGACAAAACACAGGAAGCTTTTAATTAAAAAACAACTCAAAGTGAACTCACTTTCCAATTGTCTTGGAACTCCTTAACTAAGAAACTTAGATATATATGGGGTGTGTATACTTGTCTGTGTGTGTGAAAGAGAGAGAGGGAGGGAGGGAGGAAGGAAGGGTGGAGGGAGGGAGGGAGGGAGAGAGAGAGGATTTGTGTGTGTGTGTGTGTGTGTGTGTGTGTCGGTCCCACCTTTAGCACAAAGCCAGCTGGGTGAGCTTGGACCAACCGTTCTCTCTCAGCCCTAGGAAGTAGGCAATGGCAAACCACTTCTGAAATCTTGACAAGAAAACTTCAGGGATTTCTCCAAACAGTTGCCAGGAGTCGATACTGACTTGGGCATACATAAATAAATAAAGATATATATATACACACACAGGAACACAAAAGCCCCAATGCTCACATACACATGTTTCTGTTGATCGATTATCTATGTCTGTCTGTCTATCTATCTATCTATCTATCTATCTATCTATCTATCTATCTATCTATCTATCTATCTATCTATCTATCTATCTATCTATCTATCTATCCATCCATCCATCCATCCATCCATATATTCTATCTCTCTATCCATCCATCTTTTATCTACCATACATCCATATATTCTCTATATCTATCTATCTATCTATCTATCTATCTATCTATCTATCTATCTATCTATCCATCCTTCCATCCATCCATCATCTATTCATCCATCCATTCATATATTATCTCTCTCTATATATCATCTCTATCTCTCTATCTATCCATCCATTATCTATTCATCCATCCATCCATGTATTATCTCTATCATATCTATCTATCTATCTATCTATCTATCTATCTATCTATCTATCTATCTATCTATCTATCTATCTATCTATCTATCCATCCATCCATCATCCATCATCTATTCATCCATCCATTCATATATTATCTGTCTCTCATATCTCTCTCTCTCATATATCCACCCATCCATTATCCATCCATCCATCCATCCATCCATCCATCCATCCATCCATCCATCCATCCATATATTCTCTCTCTCTCTCTCTCTCTCTCTTTCTCTTTCATCTCAACACACATTTGAATGGAAGCATTTGTTAGGGAACTGAATCATTGAGGATTTTGAGCTGAACAAATAAGGAAATAAGGCAAAGCTGACAAGAACAGAGACATTGTCTGTAAAGAGGGTGTGATTGGGAGAACCATATTAGCCAATCATATTCTGTATGACTGCACTGTGGATTTTATTCAGAATACACACACACACACACACATACATATATATACATACATATATATACCTACCTACCAAATGAGCGTGTACGTACACACATAAATAAAAAAAGTACAGGAGCATATAATATGCAACCATTGCAATTCAAATTTACTTTTCAGAGCCTAGTACAATTGGAATCTGAAAAAGAAACCAAGGCAAATAAATACCTGAGCCATAAAAATGCTGTTCAGCCATTCTAGCTGAGAATTCTGTCCATCGCAACACAAATACCTAGAAGACAAATGAATATGAATTCACTTCCACTGCCATAATATACTCAATCCCCATGCAATTCTGAAAGGGAAGCCTTTAGCTGCTGGGCAGCTAAACCCTCCTTAGCTAGAATAAATTGAGCAAGAATAAAGAATGGAATCAAAGTGCAGCCAAGACATACTCTGCGTGTGTGTCTCAGAAGGCAGATTTTATTATTGCTAGATAATCAATTTTCATTGCAAGATTTCCTATTCCTCAAAGAGCTACTCCGCTGCAATTAATCAAGCTTTAGACTGATTTAAGTAGCCATGATCTCATTTGAGCGATCAATCTGCTTGGCTGTAGATTTCTTTGGGGAAGCCTTCAAATTATTAGATCTTTTGGAAATGAAAAGGAGAGAAACCCACTTGTCCGTCTGTCTGTCTGTCTGCCTGCCTACCTAAATCAATCAATCAATCACTATCTGTCTGTCTATCTATCATCTATCTATTTATCTATCTATTCATCCATGTCTGTCTGTCTGTCTGCCTGCCTACCTAAATCAATCTGTCTGTCTGTCTGTCTGTCTACCTAAATCAATCAATCACTATCTATCTGTCTATCTATCTATCTATCTATCTATCTATCTATCTATCTATCTATCTATCATCTATCTATTTATCTATCTATTCATCCATGTCTGTCTGTCTGTCTGCCTGCCTACCTAAATCAATCTGTCTGTCTGTCTGTCTGTCTGTCTGTCTGTCTGTCTGTCTGTCTGTCTATCTATCTATCTATCTATCTATCTATCTATCTATCTATCTACCATCTATCATTTTTATCCATCATATCTATCTATCTATCTATCTATCTATCTATCTATCTATCTATCTATCTATCTATCTATCTATCTATCTATCCATCCATCCATCTATCTACCATCTATCTTTCCTTTCTATCCATCATATCTATCCATCATATCTATCTATCTATCTATCTATCTATCTATCTATCTATCTATCTATCTATCTATCTATCTATCTATCTATCCATCCATCCATCCATCCATCCATCCATCCATCCATCCATCCATCCATCCATCCATCCATCCATCCATCCATCCATCCATCCATCCATCCATCCATCCATCCATCCATCTATCTATCTATCTATCTATCTATCTATCTATCTATCCATCCATCCATCTATCTACCATCTAGCTATCATATCTATCTATCTATCTATCTATCTATCTATCTATCTATCTATCTATCTATCTATCTATCTATCATCTATCTATCCATCATATCTATCTATCTATCTATCTATCTATCTATCTATCTATCTATCTATCTATCTATCTATTATCTATCTATCTATCTATCTATCTGTATAACTGTCCTTCCCACTAGCAAGTGACTCTGGGCAACGTATAACAAAACAAAGCAATACAACAATAGATATCTGAAATGATTATCATTAATAAATAGTTTTTAAGAATAATTAAAACAAGAGTTATAGCTGAAAGTTTGTTCATTGTATGGAGCCCTACAGTATCCCATATATGATATATTAAACTGATTGACATTTTGAATTGCAGGCCTAGCTGTTGCAAGCTGATTGGTTGGCTGTGTTGCTAATTGGTTAATGGGGTTGATGTTTGTGTGGGAAGTAGCATTTTGGGCCCTGGTCTGGTTCCGAGTTCGAGGTCTTGTCATGTGTGGATGTTTGTGTGGGAAGTAGCATTTTGGGCTCTGGTCTGGTTCTGAGTTCGAGGTCCTGTCGTGTGTTGGTGTCAATTTTTGTAGCTGGGGTTCGTTTCTTGACTAGCGCTAGTTTCTAGATGTTTGGTAAGCGGGAGGTATCGTCACGTTTATTCAAGTTATGGGGGTGTTTCTCTATTAGAGAAATAATAAAATATTAATAATATTATATTAATTCGTATATTATTATATATGAGTAAAAATGACGTGGCTGCTTTAAGGAATAACAAAGAGGTGCTGTGCTTGTGCGAGGTGCAAACATGTATTCTATCCAATCATTGACAGAGAACACATCTCCCAATCTAGTATGTCTTACTTACCAATAATGCTTTTCAGATAGCAGCGTTAGACCCCAGCTGAAAAATCAAAACAAAATATATATTTATACATAGACATGTAGGGTGATTAAGAAAGAAAAGACGACTAACCTTCCCAAAGCCAAATTGCTGCTACCTTCTTCAGAGTGCTCACATAAAGACCCTACAGTGACTAGCGTTGATGATGTTACCGTGTTTTCCCGAAAATAAGACCCTCTCTTATATATTTTATTTATTTATTTATTTATTATTTCAATTTCTATACCGCCCTTCTTCCAAAGGACTCAAGGCGGTTTACAGCCAGTATAAAACAATAGATACAAAAAATTAAAAACGAATTTAAAAGACTAATTCAAATTTGGCTAAGAACTATAAAAACCCAATAAAAAACCCCCAATTAAAACTATTAGGCCAGTCCTGCGCGAAGGAACAAAAACGTCTTCAGCTCGCGTCAGAAGGTCCGGAGGTTAGGGAGTTGGCGAATCCCTGGAGGTAGCTCGTTCCAGAGGGCTGGAGCCCCCACAGAGAAGGCCCTTCCCCTGGGGTTCGCCAGCCGACATTGTCTGGCTGACGGCACCCTAAGGAGACCCTCCCTATGGGAGCGCACTGGTCAATGGGAGGCTACTGGTAGCAGCAGGCGGTCCCGTAAATAACCCGGTCCTATGCCATGGAGTGCTTTAAAGGTGGTAACCAACACCTTGATTAGTTTTTTTTTTGAACCCTGAAATAAGCTCTTGGCCTTATTTTCGAGGAGGTCTTATTGTTTTGGGGCATGTGGAGCAAAACGGGGCTCCTCTTGCCATCTTACCGGATTTCCAGCTCTGTCTCCCTAAACCTAACCAGAAGGAATGGCGGGGTCCGGCTGCACATGTATTTAAATATTTTCGGGGAGGGCTTATTTTCAGGGAAATAGGGTATCTAAGTTTGGTAATGAAATCTCTGCAGGAAAACAACCCAGCTCTGAGAACATCAAGAAACCGTTCGTTTCAATCCCGAGCTACAAACGTTCTCCTTTATTAGCCCCTACTGTAAATGTAGGAGAATCATACGACTTCAGAGGCTGAATTTTTATGTGTTGTTTTCGTTTCATGTTTGAGCATTTTGTGCAATGCCTGCATTTTTGTGAAAATCTACTGCTTTGAACACTTTGTTGTTGTGTAAGTGTACACTGAGAGCTTATGTACCAGAGACAAATTCCTAGTGTGTCCAGTTACATGTGGCCAACAAAGAATTCTATTCTATTCTATTCTATAAGTTGACTTTGTAAATATACAAATAGAATGAGACTATTGCCTTATACATTGTAAGCCGCCCTGAGTCTTCGGAGAAGGGCGGGGTATAAATGTAAACAAAAAAAAAATTCTATTCTATTCTATTCTATTCTATTCTATTCTATTCTATCCTATTCTATCCTATTCTACTCCTATTCCTATTCCACCCCATCCCATCCGTTCCTTCACTCCATTATTATTCAATTCAATTCAATTCAATTCAATTCTATTCTATTCCATCCCTTCCTTCACTCCATTATTATTCTATTCTATTCTATTCTATTCTATTCTTATTCCATCCCATCCCACCCTTTCCTTCACTCCATTATTATTCTATTCTATTCTATTCTATTCTTATTCCTATTCCATCCCACCCTTTCCTTCACTCCATTATTATTCTATTCTATTCTATTCTATTCTATTCTATTCTATTCTATTCTATTCTTATTCCATTCCATCCCACCCTTTCCTTCACTCCATTATTATTCTATTCTATTCTATTCCTATCCCATCCTTCATTCCATTATTATTGCATTGCATTCCAGTGGGATAATTTGATCCCATAAGCAATACAGGCCACAGGAGATAGCATACCGAGATTAGAAATAACCGTTCAATAAAGTCATTTGTCAACACCAAAGTAATGACAAGAGCCCTCCAAATAGCTAACCATGTGGAACTGTGGCTTACCACAGACCAGGCAATAGATACAGATTGGTTCCCTTATTTGTTTTGGCTTTTTGAAGCTTTACGTTTTCAGTGCACAACAAAAATAACAAAAAAGCAAGCGTGCTTTTTCACGAAAACCAGCCATCCTGGCTTGCTTACTTTGTTGGGGGTTTCAGTTTTTTCTTCACCCCGAGGTAAAGTTTCAACGATTTGACAGGAAACGCTTTCTCCGCCTTGCTGCTCTATTGTGGTTGAAAAAAACGACGGTTAGCGAAAGGAGAAAACATACCAACCACGCCTCCAGATCGCTTCATCTTCTAAACATCCTGTCGAAGTCTTGCAAAAAAAAATCCTTTCGTGTCAGAGTTTGCTGCAGCACACACAATCAGACACACAATTAAATAATTCTGCAGGATTCATCTACATAAGAAAATGTCTTTATATAGAATACCCTTGTAGGTTTTTCCACGTTGTAGAGAAGAGAAAATAGCAAGTACAAACACAGCACAAAACTGAAGCACAAAATGGAGAAGGCAAAATGGAGGAGAGAGTGAAGCTGGTTCCCTCAAGCTTATATACGGAACAGTTAAGCCACGCCCAGGCTCCAAACTATCTCTTATGACTCCATACAACAAATACTCTGTTTCAGTTACCAAACAATCCCTCATTGCTATCCCTATTCCAATTCATACTCTAGAATATACTCTAACATTTTGTTTCCCATGATTTCATCTCTCTATTAGCATGTCTGAACAAGGGATGGCATCTGGCCAAGCTTGTCCAGATGTGGGACCCAACAAGGATTTTAAATTGGGTTAACACATAAACTAGGGTGTTCCAGATTTCCATGGAACAACGATGCTGTAATAAGACCAGGTCATATATTAATTTTTGCTCCAAAAGACGCGTTAGGGTTTATTTTCTTTATTTTTGGGGGAAATACGGTACTAAATGCATCCATCTGGCTGACAATCTTAAATGGGGCTTCTTTTGGGGGTAGGGCTTATATTATGAGCATCCTGAAAAATCATGCTAGGACTTATTTTCGGGGAAACAGTGTGTATGTGTGTGTGTACATACATACAAGGGACGTGGTGGCTCAGTGGCTAAAATGCTGAGCTTGTCGATCGAAAGGTCAGCAGTTCAGAGGTTCGAATCCCCAATGCTATGTAACGGGGTGAGCTCCGTTACTTGTCCCAGCTTCTGCCAACCTAGCAGTTCGAAAGCACGTAAAAAATGCAAGTAGAAAAAATAGGGACCACCTTTGGTGGGAAGGGAACAGCGTTCCGTGCGCCTTTGGCGTTGCTGGCCACATGACCATGGAAATGTCTTTGGTCAGCACTGGCTGTTCGGCTTTGAAACGGAGATGAGCACCGCCCCCTAGAGTCAGAAATGACTAACACACACACACACACATATGTATATGTATGTATGTATGTATGTGTATATCTATCTATCTATCTATCTATCTATCTATCTATCTATCTATCTATCTATCTTTTTTTTTTTTTTTTACATTTATATCCCGCCCTTCTTGAAGACTCAGGGTGGCTTACAGTGTGTAAGGCAATAGTCTCATTCTATTTGTATATTTATATACAAAGTCAACTTATTGCCCCCCCCCCCAACAATCTGGGTCCTCATTTTACGTACCTTATAAAGGATGGAAGGCTGAGTCAACCTTGGGCCTGGTGGGACTAGAACCTGCAGTAATTGCAGGCAGCTGTGTTTTAATAACAGGCTTCTTACAGCCTGAGCCACACCGCGGCCCAGGGGACATTGGGGATATTGCCAGGGGACATTGAAAATGAACCAGATGTGAACTTTTGCTAAAAAAAAAAACCCTAGATAGGGCAACATCTTGGAGATCTGAACGGCTGTTAACCCTATTAGTCTTTTGTAAGGTTTTACAGATCTGGTTTGTTCCATCGGGCATTTGGGATTGTCCTGGTTAATTGTTAATTGCATTGTTCTTTCAGTAAATGAAACGATTTCTGAAGCCTCGGACACTTATTATGTGGATTATTGATGCTTGTTGTTGCTGTTGGTTTTACTCCTTGTACACTGTCCAAATTCATTGCCTTGAGATGAGTGACTGTATAAATCTTTTAACTCAGACTGAATTAGATTTTTTTAAAAAAACAAAAAACGCTGCAAGGATGTGCACAGGGTCACACAGAAATTGAGTCCAATTGGCTAAGTGAAGCAAGCGATTGCTGCCCTCAGTTGAACTCACAGGTGAGGTTGACAATCTGCATTCCTCCAGCAGTTATTTTACACATACACAATCTTGACCACCTGAAAAGGAGCCTTAAGAGATCTCCTACAGGCAAGTTTTCCAATGTCACAGCTACTTGAACAGGGGTGTCAAACCCAAGGCCCAGGGGCTGGATCTGGTCCATGGGGTGCTTAGATCCAATTTTTTAAAAATTAATTTTACTACAACAACACAACACAACACAAACATATAAAACACAAACACATCATGTGTTTTCTTTTTACATGTCAGTTTTGTTCCACATACTTTCTGTTGTGACTCCAGCCCCCGAACCTGGCCTCATGCCCGAAAGTGACTCCGAGAGTGAGGGGGAAGGGCCAGTAAGGTTTACCTCGGGAGCACCAATGCCTTTGGCCCAACTCCAGGAGCCAGAACCAGACCAGTCGGAGGACGTAATGAGGCCGTCATCCCCTGACTCCTCCCTTCCCCAGGCTACGCCTTCAGACCCAGCTGATAATAATAATAATAATCAAGCTTGGATTGACCTGCACTTCAGAAGATTAGAGAGGTGGCATCATCAAAGGGAAGGGTGTTGTGTCTCGCCCAATCTCATCACAGCCGGGGCCTTCTTATCTGCTTCCGAACACGGATGAATGTTCTACTATGCCTCCTGGCCCCAGCCCTGGCTCCATGCCCAGACAGGCTGAAGAGGAGGCAATATCTCCAGCCCCCAGCTCTGGCTCCATGCCCAGGCAAACGGAGCAACTAGACCCCTCCCCCTCCTCCACAGAATGTGAGCCTGAGGGAGGTCAATTGCCAACAGCTGCCGACTGGAGTGACCCTCGCGTCAGAAGACTTGATAGGCGGAGGCAACAGAAGGAAGGGAGGGGCAGGCCTGGATAAGTGCTGAGTCATGGAGCCACACCCCATGGCCTATATAAAGGATCTGCTTTCTGGCATTCTCTGAGTCAGGCAAAGTCTAAACATATCTTGCTGAAGTCACTTTCTGGTCTCCTGCTTGCCCTGAGGACTTTGCTAGGACTTTGGCAGAGCTGCAGAGGCACGCCTGATTCGGATTTCCCTGACCCGGCCGTCAGCGGAGGAGTGGGACACGACAAAGGGTGGGGCAGGAGCCCCACCCCACAGGATATATAAGGAGCTTTGGGACTGCTCTCACTCCACGGGAAGCAAAAGTTTAGCTGAACCGTTTCAAAAAGAACTGAAAGTCTTACTACGTGAGTCATTTGTTTGAACTTTGGCAGGCAGCTGCAATTTCTCTGCCAGGACTGATAAGAGCTGTGAATCCACTGGCTGAAGGCCAGCTCGTTGATCCGAAGTGGGGAAGGAGACAGAACACTTTCTGCTTTATATATTCCCCCTTTTTATCTTTATCTTTATATCTAGTTTTATTCATTTACAATACTTTATACATTTGTCACCTTCTCTTCTCCATCCTTTATTCAAATTTACTTTTCCTATTTCTAACCAGTCGTACCGGTTAGTCCGTACTTGATAGTATTCTGTCGCTTCCTTTTCTTTTATTTCTTTCGTGCTTTTATCCATCTCTGCCCAGTCCAGAATTTTCTTGATTATTTCTTCCTCTGTTGGTACCTTTTCATTTTTCCAGAACTGTGCGTAGGCAATCCTTGCAGCAGTAATTATGTGTAAAATCAAATATTGAATTTCTTTTACTGCCTAGAAACAGGGAAGGACCAGCCCTGAAAACCTAGGAGATCGCCCTCCCGAGCTCCATTTTCACTGGCAGAAGGTTGCAGGAGGCTGTTGCAGCCAAAAATGGCGCTTGGGAGCCCGTTTCCACCGGCAGAGCCC
>NC_080546.1:87133756-87296256 GCF_028640845.1 Ahaetulla prasina
TAGTCCCTCTCAGAAATTTGGTTGCTGCAGGAATCAGTGTGACATTTACGGCAGGTAACCCCCCAAAAAAAAAAAAAAAGCATTCTGCATATTAATTTGATTTTGAGACCAAAAATAATATTTTTACATCCATACCTTGTTTCCCGATTGCATGACAATGACAGGGGACAATGAAAATGAATTTGCCACTATATGCACCAAGACAAATTCCTTGTGTGTCCAATCACACTTGGCCAATAAAATTCTATTCTATTCTATTCTTATTAAGCAACAGATTAACAGAGTTGAAGGGATCTTGGAGGTCTTTGTTGTGGTCTGCGGAGTCGGAAAGTGAGGAGGCTGGGGAGGACAATGGGCCGTTCCTGGAGTCAGGGGAAGGCCTGGACGAGGGCTCTGCGTCAGAGGCAGAGATGGGGCCAGGATCATCTGGGAGCGATGCACGGACTCCAGAGCCTTAAGAGGCAGACAGCAGACAGGCAGAGGCACAGGAGGAGCCTGTTCCTAGTGCACGCATGAGAAGAGCTGCCAGAACGCAAGAGCAAAGCAAAAAAAAGGATGACTTGGGAGTAAGGCCAGGAGATGATTGGCCACTCCCATAAGGCTTAAAAGAGCAGCAACGAGCCGTTGGGTTCTTTGTAGAAAAGCAACGTTGATTCCATTGCTTCTTGTCCAGCATCTCTTGAACTTTGTGGGTTTTTTTGCCACGAAAAGCCTTTGGCAGGTTGCCAAAGACAACAAAGGTTGGTGATAAGGCCGGAAGACTGTTTATGAAGAATTTGTTTTGGATTAAGCTGAGAATTAATTCATTCTCAGCTGTTCTAATAAAATTCAGAACTGACTTGTGTTTGGTAATCACTACTTGGGCCTCGGTCACAAGATCTAGTTCAACGTCCTGCTCAAGCAGGAAGCCCGATACTATTTCAAACAAATGATTGTCCAATTTCTTCTTAAAAACTTCCAGTGTTGGAGCATTCACAACTTCTGGAGGCAAGTTGTCCCACTGATTAATTGTTCTAACTGTCAGGAAATGTCTCCTTAATTCTAAGTTGCTTCTTGATTAGTTTCCACCCGTTGCTTCTTGATTAGTTTCCACCCATTGCTTCTTGTTCTACCCTCAGGTGCTTTGGAGAATAGCTTGACTCCCTCTTCTTTGTGACAGTACTTCAAACACTAGAAGACTGCTGTTGTGTCACCCCTAGTCCTTCTTTTCTCTAGACTAGACATGTTGTTTTACCGTTATGAGACTAGTTTCTTAAGACAAAGTTATGATCTCAGTTGATCAGCCAGTCAAAGTCAACTCCTACTTTTTCCATCTAAGGGTGGTTCCCCCCCCCCTTATGTTGTTATGTTCCCATATTTGATCCTAGCCTATCTTGGACATTTGACAGATGGCAGTCCAGTCTCTTCTTGAAAGCTTCCAATAACGAAGCTCCCGCAATGTTTGAAGTCAAACTGTTCTATTGGTTGATTGTTGTCATTGTCAGAAAATTTCTCCTTATTTCCAGGTTGAATCTCTCCTTGATCAGTTTCCATCCATTATTCCTTGCCTGACCTTTGGGTGCTTTGGAGAATAGCTTGACCCCTTCCTCTCTATGGCAGCCCCTCAAATACTGGAAGATGCTCTCCTGTCTCCCCTGGTCCTTCTCTTCACTAGACTAGCCATGCCCAATTCCTGCAACCGTTCATTGTATGTTTTAGCCTCCAGTCTCCAATCTGTCAAATCTCATGTAAAGAGAAGGGGTGGGATTGGGAGTAAGTTAAAAAGGCTTGCAACAGAATTTGTACCTTCATGTCCTTATAAAGCCACAATTTTCCTTCTCGTAAAACGAAATAGCGGTCTTGAAATTTATTGGCAGACAGAAGCTTGGAGGGTTCTTCTTTGTATTTCAGGTAGCCAGCTTTGACGGGACCTTTGGAAGTTTCCTCTGTTGATAAAAAAAAAGGCATTTGGCATCTATATCTATATCTATATCTATATCTATATCTATATCTATATCTATATCTATATCTATCTATCTATCTATCTATCTATCTATCTATCTATCTATCTATCTATCTACATTGCAGCTAGTCCTCAACTTACGATCACGAGTCAGTGAGTCTCTCTCTGTGTGTGTGTGTGTGTCTGTCTGTCTGTCTATCTATCTATCTATCTACATTGCAGCTAGTCCTCAACTTACGATCACGAGTCAGTGAGTCTCTCTCTCTCTCTCTCTCTCTCTCTCTCATGTTTTCCCAAAAATAAGACCAGATCTTATATTAATTTTTGCTTTAAAAGACGCATTAGGGCTTATATTTTGGTTAGGTCTTATTTTGGGGGAAATACCGTACTAAATGCATCCATCTGACTGACAATCAGTCAGGGTTCCAGACAGGGAACCCATACCACATGTCTGGAACCCATACCACATTTCAGACATCAATACAATTGAATGTGTCCAGAAATATTTTACAAGAAGAGTTCTCCACTCCTCTGAATACAACAAAATATCTTATGCCACCAGACTTGAAATCCTGGGTTTAGAAAACTTAGACCTCCGTCGCTTTCGACATGACCTGAGTTTAACTCATAGAATCATCTATTACAATGTCCTTCCTGTCAAAGACTACTTCAGCTTCAATCGCAACAATACACGAGCACACAATAGATTTAAACTTAATGTTAACATAACATAACATAACATAACAACAGAGTTGGAAGGGACATGAGATGAAAGAACAACAGAGCGGGAGGGTGCGGAAAGTGTGGGAGGTCATGTGGGCACGTGCGAGGGTGGGGAGGAGTGGGGGTTCATGGATGCATGCACAGGGGAGGGGGGGCAAGTAGTGCATTATGGGTGCCGGCGTGCGTGCTTTCGGCACACGAGGACAAAAAGGTTAGCCGTCATAGACCTAGGTCATAAACATATGTATATTAACCAACGTTCATTCATATGATCCAAGCAAACATTTAAAGAATGTTCTAGCTGGACTGAGTTCGAGATCGTACAGGTCTTACTAGCAGCTATTTTACCAGAACTTTCTTTTTTAAAAAATTAAAAAAAAAACATGGTTCTTCTTGCTACCATCCTCCTTCAAGTCAACATTTACTCGTAATAAGAAGTTTCCTTAGCAACGGTTTCAAAATTGGTTTGATTTTTCTTGACGTTTGATTTTTCTTGTTGTTCTGGCCCTTCGAGTCAACTTGGTTACTCTTAATAACGAGTTTCCTTAGCAACGTTTTCAGATTCGGTTTATCGTGTGGTTTTTTTTGGTGTCTGTTTCTGAGGTAATTTTGTGATGGGTTGAATGAGCAACCCAAAATTATTTGTACGGCCGTGATGTCTCGTATCCCCGCTCAGTCGCTACACTGAACTAGCTTTTTAAAGCTTCTGCTCCATTAAACTTGAATTCAGAAATTAACAGACTTAAGCTCACTACCGCTAGCAATAGCCAGCCGGCATTTAGTAGATTAAAATGATACATTTGTAGTATCACGCACTGCCTTGTTAGTTATGATCTTTATATTGTTTTACTGGTTGATTTTATTAGGCGTGTATCTTCTTTAATTCGATGGGTTTTTTTTTAATTTATTCTATTTGTTCGGTAAGCCGTTTTCTTTCTTTTAGTCTCCGACCTTAAATTAAATAAACCAATAAATTGTAATTCTTTGGACGCCAGCCTCTCCACTTGGTAAGACGATTAATGGGTCGTTTACATAGTTCGGTGCTATCTGTTCATACAGTATATTAAATAGGCAGTCCTATAGAGAATAAGATATGAAAAATCAACATACCTGAATTAATCTTGGGTGACGATGGGCTCCCTGAATGTTTGGCACCTTAAGCAGGGATGAGAGCAAAATTATAAACCAGGATTAAACACTTTTGCTTCAATATAATACTAAAGGTCTCTTTCTTATTCCCCCCAAAATTGGACTGATTCCTTCCTTCCTTCCTTCCTTCCTTCCTTCCTTCCTTCCTTCCTTCCTTCCTTCCTTCCTCCCTCCTTTCTTCCATTCCTTCTCTTCCATTCCTTCCCTCCGTCCTTCCCTTTCATACACCCCTCCCTTCCCCTTTCCGTGTTCCTTCCTTCGTCCTTCCTTCCTTCTTTCCTCCCTCCTCCTCCCTCCCTCCCTCCTTCCTTCCTTCCTTCTCTTCTCTTCCCTCCTTCCCATACACCCTTTCCTTCCTTCTCTTCCCTTCTTTCCTTCTTTGATTCCTTCCTTTCTTCCATTCTTCCCTCCCTTCCCCCTTCCTCCCTCCCTCCCTCTGTTCCCCCTTCTCCTCTACTCTCCCTCCCTCCTTCCTTCTGTCCTTCCTTCCTTATGCTTAGATCCTTTCCAATGTACAAACACATGTTCATACAATCCATCTAATTGCACACATCTAAATTTCTCCCCTGGAGAGAAAAAGTATAACATCAGGTGCAAATGACCAGATCTACACACACGAAGGTCTAATTAAACTGATTTATATTCATGCCTACAGACAGGAATCTTCTTAACTAATATTTAGCACCTGCTGGGCGCAAGGGTGAAATCTAAATTTCTTTCCTACTGGTTCTGTGGGCGTGGCTTGGTGGTGGTGGGGTCATGTGACTGGGTGGGCGTGGCTATGTGACTGGGGGATCAAAAGACAGAAACTCACTAACTATGTCCTGCTGGAGCAGGGTTGGACTAGATGACTTCCAGGTCCCTTCTAGCCCTGTATTATCCTCTGAAGTTGCGTCTAGTGCCAGGTTTGTAGTCCTTCCTTCCTCTCCTTTTTCCTCCCTCCCTCCCTTCCTCTTTCTCTTTCTTTCTTTCTTTCTTTCTTTCTTTCTTTCTTTCTTTCTTTCTTTCTTTCTTTCTTTCTTTCTTTCTTTCTTTTTCCTTCCTTCCTTCCTTCCTTCCTTTCTCCCTCCCTCCCTCCCTCCCTCCCTCTTCTTCCTCCCTCCCTCCCTCCCTTCCTTCCTTTCTCGCTCTCTCTCTAAAGAACCCCCACCCCCCATTTTTTGCCTACACCACCATTTTTTACCTAGCAGGCTTCAGCTTTTTTACCTTTTAAAAAAATGCTTTTAAAAGTAAAAAAAAAAAAAGAGGCAATTGCGTGGCTTAGCTGGGCATGGGTGGGGGGTGTGGCAGGGATTTTTGTTACCGGTTCTCCGAACCACCCGCCGCCATTCCTACCGGATTGTTCAATCCGGTCCGAACCGGGAGCATTTCAACCCTGGCTTGCAGGTACATAAGGAGCAATGGAATTCTTGGGAGGTTGGATGTAGCTCGCTTGTGGCTACGTAGGGATTCTAGACTGAATCCTCTTTTGACTCCGCCCCAGGTTCTCTTTCTCTTTACAATATTCAACCCATCATTCTGTACATCGAGGAAAAGACAGACAAATCTAGAGAGAGCCTAGAGAGTCTAACCAGGGTCTCCACTGGTAAGATGCGTTGCTATGGCGATGGCTCAGAATATGGTTACCTGTCTTCTTCTCTGTTTTGGATTCGGGTAGATCCAAAAAGGGCTTTTTATTACAAGGTTGGCCAGAATTCCAGAGTCATGCTTCCCTTTGCCATGTTTATCGCCATGCGAAAATGAGAACATTAACAAGATTCCGACAGAACGCTAAAGCATCTGTTAGCGCTACTTTAACGAACCTTTGCTAGCTCAACTGGAGGAAAATGTGAACACCTGCTCCCACGTTCACTCTATATAATTATTATTGGTTGGATTCACGCATGACGCTAAAATGGGGCGTGATATCCTTGTTGCTGGCTTAGTGCAATGCATGAATCCACCGATGTGGTTTGCCAACCAAATATTTTGCTCTCCAACCCCCCTCCCCCATGAATGTCAACCATGGTTTCTTTAAAAACAAGCCAGGTTTTCAAAATGACAGTGAGTTATCCTGACTTGTGTAGTTTAAAGGCAGAGTAAACACCACTGCAATCAGCGGAATGAAGAAACATCCATGCGGCGGATGGAATTCTCCTCACCACCTACTTTAAAACCAAAAAAAAAAAGCTATGCCATTTCCTTTCGACAGTCCATTGAAGCTAAACGCTCCTGAAAAGATGCCAGTTTGTCTTTGTAAGAAATGGAGAATGAAATCACATTTGATTTGCTATCCTTATTGCCTTTTTAGATCCTCACATTAAGCTGTATCAGTGACAACGGACAAACCGATAACACTAAAATCAGAAACTCCCCTGGGATTGATTCAGGAGCCACTTATTAAGGCAAAGAGAACCGAATTGTCAACGGCCTGGAAATCTATCAAAGAATAAAGCTCCACAAAACAAGCTTTACAAGATCCTGTTTGCTGAGGGACTTTGCTAAGGAGCTGATGAAAAGACGAGCGAGTGGAAATACCTGTAGTTTAAAAGTACAAAACATTGCCAGTAGGATACAGGTATTCCTCGACTTCCGAAAGTTTCATTTAATGACCGTTCTAAGTTGCAAAGAGACTTTGCAGAGACTGTGCAGAGAAGAGCAACAAAGATGATGGGGCTAAAACATATAAAGAACGGTTGCAGGAACTCGGTATGTCTAGTTTAATAAAAAGAAGGACTAGGGGAGACATGATAGCAGTGTTCCAGTATCTCAGGGGTTGCCACAAAGAAGAGGGAGTTGGGCTGTTCTCCAAAGCACCTGAGGGTAGAACAAGAAGCAATGGGTGGAAACTGATCAAGGAAAGAAGCAACTTAGAACTAAGGAGAAATTTCCTGGCAGTTAGAACAATCAATAAGTGGAACAACTTGCCTCCAGTAGTTGTAAATGCTCAAACACTGAAAGTTTTTAAGAATCCCTGTTCTTAATTATTGAAGATGTATAAATATAATTAATGTAGGCTCGGGTCTGCCCAGTTACCATTTTAGAATGGTGGGGAGGGAGAAAAGAGGAGAGAGTATGAGGTAGGAAAGAGGAGAAGAGGAAGGAAGAGGGGTAGAAGAGGGAGAAGGAAGGTGTAGGGTGGAGGGAGGAGAGGATGTAGATAAGAGAAGGAGAGGAAGGTCTGGAAAGTAAAAGAAGGTAGAAGAGGGAGAAGGAAGGTGTAGGGTGGAGGGAGGAGAGGATGTAGATAAGAGAAGGAGAGGAAGGTCTGGAAAGTAAAAGAAGGTAGAAGAGGGAAGAGTGTTAAAAAGGGGGGTGGTGACTGGGCAAGCCTGACTAATTGTATATAACTGTACATTGGATGAGCTGTTTGATATGATTGTAAAATAAAACTTTTTTTATGAAAGTTTTTAAGAAGATGTTGGATAACCATTTGTCTGAAGTGGTGTATGGTTTCTTCCCTAAGCATGGGGTTGGACTAGAAGACCTCCAAGGTCCCTTTCCAACTCTGTTGTTGCTGTTGTTGTTATTATTATTATTACTTATGACATTTTTTATACTTACAGTATGATCGTTGCAGCCAGTGGTGGGTTCCAAATTTTGTTACCACCACTTTGCCACACGCATGCCTTCCGCGCATGCACCCGCCCTCAAAAACATGCCTAAATAGGATGGTGTACAGACGGGGTGTTTTTTTTTTTTTTTCATGGACTGAGTTTCCTATGATTTTGGTAAACGCAGTCCTATGATTTTGGTGAAAATGTGATAATTTTCAGTGCTCTATTTCTATGAAGTTTTTGTTTCACAGCCTTTTCAAGAGAACTAAGCAGTCCTCTGAGAATATTCAAAGCATCTGTTGTGGCCTGTCGGCTGCCGGCCCCTCCAGGAGCCAAATCGGAGGAGGAGGGGGCATGGGACTCAGTGTCAGCCATCGAGGCAACCTGAGAGTTCAGAGGGGGAAGAGGGAATGGAGCTGTCAGAGAGAGAGACAGAGGTGGTTTCTGAGCTGTTCGTCAGCCCTCAGAGGGAGAGTCAACAGCCCCCAGGTCTGGAGGTGGCTGATGAGGAAGAGGAAAAACAGCTGGGCTCAGTGCCTGACATGCAGATGCACAGAAGGTAGAGAAGAGGAGAGCAGTGGAAATCTATGGGCCGGTCCTTGGGAAGAAGAGGCGCAGAAGAGGCGTGAGTGAGCAGAAGAAAGTGCAAGTGCGGGACCAGACCCAAACCAGTAGCGAAGGTAAGTGGATTTCACCACTGGTCACAAGAACAGTCACTAAATGAATTGTTGTAAGTCGAGGACTACCTGTAAGAGGGAATATGCTTTTTAGTACTTACCTTCACCCGTAAGTCCTACGGTTGGAAATTTCTTTATTATAAGAGAAGCGTTGCTGGGGTTGGCCAGGGAACTCCAGTGAAGGATCTGTTCTAGGATGTTCTCCGTACAATGCAAGGGACGTTCTAGAAGAGAAGAAAGAATTTAAAATGTGGTTGGTTGTGATCTGGAGATCAGTTGCTCATTTTGGATGTTTCCACATGCCCTATATCATGGGCGTCAAACCAGGAGTGAAATCTACTTACCTTCCTTATCAGTTTGGAAGTGCATGCGCCCTGCGCACGTGCTTACTTCACTTGTGCGTGTGTGTCACATGCGTGCATAACCCTCTGCGCATGCACAAAACCTACACATGCGCCGAGGGTAAAAAGTACATTACTTCCTGGTTAAAACCAGGAAGTAATGACACCTGGGTGGGTGGGCGGAGCCTCCCGCAGCCATCGCTACCAATTCTCTGAACCACCTGCCACAATCGATACTGGATAACCTGATCCAGTCTGAACTGGGAACATTTCACCTGTTGTGACCCAGGTTCCCGGACTCGGACTCCTGGAGGATGATTCAGAAAGTGAGGAAGAGGAACTGGCAAGACCTGCTTCCCCTGGGCTCTCTCCCTCCCTGGCACCCACCCAGGAGGAAGAGGAAAGGCCGGCAAGGCCTGATTCCCCCGGGCCTTCTTCTGATTTGGCAACGCCCCAAGAACAATCTTGGCTTGATACAAGACTGCGCAGACATGACCGGCGCATGCAGCAGAGGAGGATAGGTAGAACTCTAGAGGCCCCGCTTTCTCAATTTGAAAGGAACTCGAAGGAAAGTTCCTGAAATCCATCTGCAGCAGCTCCAGACCCAGCGTGTCTCTGCTTCGGCAGAAAGAGAAGAGAGCGACCACTTCTGCTTCAAGTGATTGTTATGGATTTTTATAAGCAGACGGAACAAACACAGGAGATCAGTCATTTAAATTGCAAGTATTAAATCTGACTTCTATTTTTTTTTTATTTTTTCTTCTTCTTTCATCTACAATCAACATAACGAAACAAAATGGCGTTTACTTGCTGAGAAAGTGAAAGTGAATGGAGACTTTATCTTATTATGCTGGACTGTGGACTGTTGGATTATTTTAGTTTGTTTAAGTATTTCATAAGGGGATTCTCAGCAAGAACTTTGCCATGAAGGTTCTTTCAGAAGAATGGATTCGTGACTTTATACAGGATTATACAGAAAGAATGTATTTAATTATTCAAAAATACAAATTGATAAAAAATGGGAATGTTTTGGATGAGAGCTTGGAGGAAATTAACCAGTGTAATCAATACTTGGAAAATGGAATAGAGGAGATGCAAGCAAAAGTGGATAAAAATGAAGATATGATCGTGAATAAACAAGATGATGTAAAGAGGCTCTTTTTAAAAAGTTTTGATGAAATGCCTGAATCTGTGTTACAAGAGGCTGCCTCCCAAACCGAAAAAATTCACAGGGTTAATGCTTTCCAAGAGTTCTCTTTCTGGACTGATGGAATATATGGCAGTAACTTGTGGATTGTTGGACATAAGGAACTATTAGGAAATATTGTGATTGACTTTTCAAAAGGAGTAATGAAGGAAAGACAGAGACTAATGCATCAAAAAAAATGGCAAGAGACAAAAGTATTATCCTTGAAAGAAGATTTTTCTGAAATATTAACAGATAAAAATATTAGCGTTCCTGAAAGACTATATGTGAGAAAGATCTGGAAGAAATGGGTTGATTATATGTTTCACATCTATCATAAAAGACTAGATATTTGGATTTATATTGAATTTTGACGATGAAGGACTAAAGTTGAATAGATATTGTAATTTCCTGTATTGAAATTATATAATGTGTTGTACTGAATTGTAAATAGAATATTCTCGAAAGATCTTATGTAAGAAAGACTTGGGGGAAAAATTATATGGTTATAGAAGCTATAAGGGAGATATTCTCTGAAGTGGTGTATGGTTTCCTCCCTAAGCATGGGGTTGGACTAGAAGACCTCCAAGGTCCCTTTCCAACTCTGTTGTTGCTGTTGTTGTTATTATTATTATTACTTATGACATTTTTTATACTTACAGTATGACCGTTGCAGCCAGTGGTGGGTTCCAAATTTTGTTACCACCACTTTGCCACACGCATGCCTTCCGCGCATGCACCCGCCCTCAAAAACATGCCTAAATAGGATGGCGTACAGACGGGGTGGTGTTTTTTTTTTTCATGGACTGAGTTTCCTATGATTTTGGTAAACGCAGTCCTATGATTTTGGTGAAAATGTGATAATTTTCAGTGCTCTATTTCTATGAAGTTTTTGTTTCACAGCCTTTTCAAGAGAACTAAGCAGTCCTCTGAGAATATTCAAAGCATCTGTTGTGGCCTGTTGGCTGCCGGCCCCTCCAGGAGCCAAATCGGAGGAGGAGGGGGCGTGGGACTCAGTGTCAGCCATCGAGGCAACCTGAGAGTTCAGAAGGGGAAGAGGGAATGGAGCTGTCAGAGAGAGAGACAGAGGTGGTTTCTGAGCTGTTCGTCAGCCCTCAGAGGGAGAGTCAACAGCCCCCAGGTCTGGAGGTGGCTGATGAGGAAGAGGAAAAACAGCTGGGCTCAGTGCCTGACATGCAGATGCACAGAAGGTAGAGGAGAGGAGAGCAGTGGAAATCTATGGGCCGGTCCTTGGGAAGAAGAGGCGCAGAAGAGGCGTGAGTGAGCAGAAGAAAGTGCAAGTGCGGGACCAGACCCAAACCAGTAGCGAAGGTAAGTGGATTTCACCACTGGTCACAAGAACAGTCACTAAATGAATTGTTGTAAGTCGAGGACTACCTGTAAGAGGGAATATGCTTTTTAGTACTTACCTTCACCCGTAAGTTCTACGGTTGGAAATTTCTTTATTATAAGAGAAGCGTTGCTGGGGTTGGCCAGGGAACTCCAGTGAAGGATCTGTTCTAGGATGTTCTCCGTACAATGCAAGGGACGTTCTAGAAGAGAAGAAAGAACTAAAAATGTGGTTGGTTGTGATCTGGAGATCAGTTGCTCATTTTGGATGTTTCCACGTGCCCTATATCATGGGCGTCAAACCAGGAGTGAAATCTACTTACCTTCCTTATCAGTTTGGAAGTGCATGCGCCCTGCGCACGTGCTTACTTCACTTGTGCGTGTGTGTCACATGCGTGCATAACCCTCTGCGCATGCACAAAACCTACACATGCGCCGAGGGTAAAAAGTACATTACTTCCTGGTTAAAACCAGGAAGTAATGACACCTGGGTGGGTGGGCGGAGCCTCCCGCAGCCATCGGTACCAATTCTCTGAACCACCTGCCACAATCGCTACTGGATAACCTGATCCAGTCTGAACTGGGAACATTTCACCTGTTGTGACCCAGGTTCCCGGACTCGGACTCCTGGAGGATGATTCAGAAAGTGAGGAAGAGGAACTGGCAACACCTGCTTCCCCTGGGCCCTCTCCCTCCCTGGCACCCACTCAGGAGGAAGAGGAGGGGCCAACAAGGCCTGATTCCCCCGGGCCTTCTTCTGATTTGGCAACGCCCCAAGAACAATCTTGGCTTGATGCAAGACTGCGCAGACATGACTGGTGCACGCAGCAGAGGAGGCGTTGGGACAAAGTCAAAGAATGATGAGTCACAGAGTGACACTCACAGGGGCTATAAAGCAAGAGGCGGAACTTCCTGGCTTTTTGTCTTGGACAAAGTAATGAATTTGCGCGGGCAAATCATGGAGAGAAGAATCTGTTTGTGAGTGAATCGTGCTTTATCTATAATTTTCTGGTTATCTCCAGGGATTTTGGCAGGCGTGTGGGGAGACATCTCTGTGCCAGAAGGAATTCAGCCAAATGTAAATAAATTGGGAAAACGCCTTTGACTGACTCTTTGTTGGAAGTATTGGGGGAGGGAAACAGAACATCACCCTTGTGTCAAACTAAATTTCATTGAGGGCCGCATCAGGGTTGTATTTTACCTCGGGGGAGCTGCGGGGAGTGTGGCCAGGGTGTACATGGCCAGCTCGACATCACTCGTTTTGGGGGCGCCCGTGGAGGCCCGAGTGCTCCTCCCACAAAAAAGGGCTCCCGCGCTCCGTTTCCAGCTATGATGGCCTCCTGCAATCCTCCTGCGGTCCTACGGAGCTCCGTTTTCAGTGGCAGAAGCACTGCGGGCTGGTCCTTCGCTGTTTCCAGAACAGCTGCAGAGGCCAGATCTAAGTATCCCATGGGCCGGATCTAGCTTTGAGTTTGACACTCCTGCCTTATACAAATTAAAATGCCGTATTTTGACCAATGACACATGTCCAAATGTAAACATCTGAGTGGGTTGTGTATAGAATGTATAGATTCACTTAATAACCATGTTACTATCTTAACAAGTAAGTAACATGATGTAATGATTTGCTTAACAACTGTGGCAAGAAACATTGTAAAATAGGGTAAAACTGTTGTGACCTAGGCTTACTGAGCCATTACAAGACACAAATAAACCCAAACAAACCTATTTTATTGTAACAGCTGAGAATAACGTTCATTCTCAGCTGAGTTCCAATTAGTTGCAAAACAAGTCCTTCAGAAGAAGTCCTTCGGGATAATCACCAACCTTTATCTTCTTTGTCAACCTGCCAAAGACCTTACTCGGCAAAGGAAGTTCAGAAACAAACAAGAGATGCCGACTGGAAACAGAGTTAGCAACGCTGCTTTCTCACAAAGAGCCCAAGTGCCTTTTATTTATTTACATTTATATCCCACCTTTCTCCGAAGACTCAGGGCGGTTTACAGTGTGTAAGGCAATAGTCTCATTCTATTTGTATATTTACAAAGTCAACTTATTGCCCCCCCCCCAACAATCTGGGTCCTCATTTTACCTACCTTATAAAATGGAAGGCTGAGTCAACCTTGGACCTGGTGGGACTAGAACCTGCAGTAATTGCAGGCAGCTGTGTTTTAAGCCTTATGGGAGGGGCCAATCATCTCCTGGCCTTACTCCTGAGTCGTCCTTTTTGCTTTAGCTGCTCTTGCCTTCTGGCAGTTCTGCGCATGTGTGCACCAGGAACAGGTTCCTCCTGTTCCTCTGCTTCTCTGCTGTCTGACTCTGGGGGCTCCAGAGTCCGCACATCACTCCCAGATGGCCCTGGCCCCATCTCTGCCTCAGACACAGAGCCCTCATCCAGGCCTTCCCCAGACTCCAGGATTGGCCCATGGTCCTCCCCAGCCTCCTCACTGTCTGACTCGATTGCCAGCTCCTCAGGCTGCTGGCAGACCACAACAAAAACATACTTAACAACTGTGCTGAGAAAGATCATGAAATGGGGAGAAACTGTGTCTCATTTAACAACAGAAATTTTGGGTTCCATTGTGGTCGTAAGTTGAGGGCTACCTGTATCTATAGCCACGTTGATATTTAATGTTGAATATAAATCATCGGTTGACAAACATTCATTATTTTATCAGCTATACACACATTATTTGCAAACTACGCCTCTTATAGAAATTGCTAGCAAAATTTTTATAAACCAGAGGTCCCACCATATCAAATCTACCACATAAGGCCAGATAATTTCATTTTCTACCTCTGCTGCTTAATGTGCAAATATTTCAGCTCCTTGTTAATATTTTAGTTCCAACCACTTCAGACCTCTAGCTCTCCAACTTATATATCCCATTATTTTGCTCCCAAGGTCATTCTATGTTGCTAGTAAACAGCAGTGGGATTCTTCGTTCCACTCTAACAATAAATATTAGAAGGAAATTGCATTCTGGAAAATGTAGGCTACGCTTGCATTCTCAGACTTTCGGTTGCATCTCGTAAACAATTATTAAATTGAGGTGAGGGTTGTTAGGAAAAAGACTGAATTCCCTGGAAAGCAGGGAAGGTTACTTCATGAGGAAAGATACAGCTTCAAAACAGGAGCTCGGTAAATTAAACACAGCTACTTGCGACGATAAATGCACGCCCACAATTCTCCCAACAGAAAGTGCCCTGTTTGACAGAAGGTTTCCACAGCATACTGCAATTTATGGTAAATGGAAGAAGAATGGAGGGAGGGAGGGAGGGGAGTATGGAAGGGAGAGAGGGAGGGAGGGAGGGAAGGAAGGAACGAATGGAAGAGAAGGAAGAGAAAGAAGGAAGGAACAGAAGGAAAGAAGGAAAAAAGGAAGGAGGGAGGGAGTATACGGAAGGGAGGGAGGAATGGAAGAGAAGAGAAGGAATGGAGGGAGGGAGAGAGAGAGTGAGGAAATAAAGAACATAGGAAGTATGGAAAGAAAGAATGGAAGGGAGGGAGGAAGGGAGAGAGGGAGGAGGAATGGAAGAGAAGGAAGGAAAGAAGGAAGGAAGGAAGGAAGGAGGGTAAGGGAGGAAGAATGGAAGAGAAGGGAGGAGGTGGGAGAGAGAGAGGAAATAAAGAACAAAGGAAGAAGGAAGGAAGGAAGGAATGGAAGAGAAGGAAGAGAAAGAAGGAATGGAAGTGAAGGAAGGAAGGAACAGAAGAAAGGAAGGAAAAAAGGAAGGGAAGGAAGGGAGGAGGGTATAGAAGGGAGGAATGGAAGAGAAGAGAAGGGAGGGAGAGTGGGAGAGAGGGAGGAAATAAAGAACAAAGGAAGGAAGGAAAGGAAGGAAGGAATGGACGAGAAGGAAGGATGGAGGGAGGGAGGGAGGAATGGAAAAAAGGAAGGAAGGGAGGGCGGGATGAAGGGAGGGAGACAATAGTAGAGGGGATGGGTGAGGGGAGAATATTAGAGGGGAGAGGACGGGAGAAGAGTTTGTCAAGGTAGTCCCTCTTTTGTCACCTCTCCAAACCGAGCGTCTTTCAGAATCACATCGAGTGTTTCCATGAAATAGCGCTAAGGTTCCTATTTGTTTTGTTTCGTTTTTCTGCGAAGAAAAACAGCAAGGAATCGTTAAGCATAAAAATAATAATAATTCCAAGCCGATGCCGACAATGACTAACCTAGTTCTCCATTTTCAATAACTTCAAAGGTGGTCCATGTGTCATCTTTATGAGGGGTGAGGTTTTTGATGCCCAGTACGTCGTGAGTCAATTCTTCCGCCTCCATTGTGGGTGAGATCTACTTTGAAGATCAGATAAGACTTTAGAAATTATTCAAAACTTCCGAGCGGGTCTCACACCAGGGGTAAAATGTAAAATTTGTTACTACCGGTTTTGTGGGCATGGCTTGGTGGTGGTGGGGTAAGGTGACTGGGTGGGCATGGCCACTTTTTTTTTTTTACTTTTAAAAGCATTTTTTCTATAACCTCTTTGGCCGAAGAGGTTGTAAAAAAATGCTTTTAAAAGCCTGTGATGATCAGGCAACTCAGCTGGGATCGCCAGAGGAAAAAAAGCTTTTAAAAGGCTCCTCTGGCGATCCCAGCTGAGTTGCCTGATCACCAGAATCATTTTAAAGCATTTTTTTTGCAACCTCTTCGGGTTGCAAAAAAGATGTTGTAAAAAAATGCTTTTAAAAGATTCTGGCGATCAGGCAACTCAGCTGGGATCGCCAGAGGAGCCTTTTAAAAGCTTTTAAAGGGTTCTGATGATCCCAGCTGAGTCGCACAATCATCAGAGGCTTTTTTTTAACTTTTAAAAGCATTTTTTCAGCCGAAGAAAAATGCTTTTAAAAGTAAAAAAACAAAACAAAAACTCTGATGATCACGCGGCTTAACTTGGGGGGGGCACCTGCCGCCATCGCTACCGAATCGGATGATCTGGTCTGAACTGGGAGCATTTCACCTTTGTCTCACACGTGCCAGAGTTTTATGCTCTCATATGGGGGAGGGGAGAAAAAATATGTCCAATCAAGACATCAGAAGCTGTGAAAGAAGATATTGGAAAGACTCATTATGGTTAAAAATGATTGAAGGATATTATGGGAAGGGCTTTGTTCCATGCCATTTTCCCTCCAAAAACCTATTTGATATTTCCACGAGAAGGACAAACAAATCTCATCGATCCTTCAAACTAAAAAAATAATAATAATCCTGTGACCTAGAACTAAAATTATTGTTGTGACCCACCAGCGGCCAGCAGATCTGGCAGCAGATTCAGACAGTGGAGGAGGTTGGGGAAGAACATGGGCTAGTCCTGGAGTCTGGGGAAGGCTCGGATAAGGGATATAAGTCAGAGGCAGAGAGAGGGCCAAGGCCATCTGGTAGTTATTTGCTGCCTCCGGAGCCTGACATCAGTGAGGCAGAAGAACATTGGGAGCCTGTTCCCACTGTGCGCATGTGCAGAACTGCCAGAAGACAAGAACAATTAAGAAAACAGGGTCAACTTGGGAGTAAGGCTTGGAGATGATTGGCCCCTCCCATAAGACATAAAAGAGGAGCGAACGGGACATGAGCTTTTGTAGTAAACAATTAGTTCACCTGATTGGTTCAAGCTTTGGAAAGTTCTGTTTGACTCTGTGCTAAGTTTGGCCTTGCCCCGCGTTTGACAATTAGTTCTCTGGCAGCATTCCAAGGGAGATAAGGTGGGTGTTTATAAACATTCCCCTGAAAGACTGTTTGTGAAGCCTTTCAGACTGTGAATGACAATAATTCACAGCGTATGAATAAAAGAGGTTTGCCGGGACAAAGATCGTGCTTTATGCTTTCCAAGGAAGCCTAAGTCAGAACAATTATAATGAAACTAATCTTCATCAAATAACTTTTTAATATTAAACATAAGACATACATCGTAGTATTTTCCCCATTTCTACCTCTATTGTCCAACCACTGATAGAATAAGAGCCATGTTTGAAAATATTCTGTATCTTCTCTATCTTTTACCTTTAATGTCAAACTATCCATTTCTGCACAATCTGTTGTGGTCTGCCAGCAGCCTGTGGAGCTGGCAACGGAGTTGGACAGAATGAGGCTGAGTTGGGGCCAGGGCAATCGGGGAGTGAGGTGCGGACTCCAGAGCCTCCAGAGACTGATAGTAATGAGGCAGAGGAACAGGAGGAGCCTGTTCCTAATGCACGCATGAGAAGAGCTGCCAGAAGCCAAGAGCAGCTCAAGGAAAGAGGACAACTCAGGAGTAGGGCCAAGAGATGATTGGCCCCTCCCATAAGGCTTAAAACAGACCAGCAACGGCTTTTGGGCTTTGCTGGAAAACAATGTTGGTACTTCGTCTCCTTGCATTTATTTTTGTATCGGTGACTTCTGAACGTTTGCCAAGAAAGGCCTTTGGCCGTTTGCCTAATTGGACCAAGGTTTGGGATAGGACTAAGGAATTTGTGTCGGGAGGAATTTGCTTTAATTTAGTTGAACTACCCTGGGAATGAAGTAATTCTCAGCTGTTCGAATAAAGTGTTTGTTTTTTTACTGACTGAGTTTCCTACTACCTACTTGGGCCTGGGTCATAACACAATCTAGTATTTTTTTTTAATTACATCTTCTTCTATGGGTGGTTTCCAGTGTTGTGCATATTCAATTCTTGCTGCCATTGAGACATGCAATATTAAGTATATACTCTCTCTATCGTATTTTTCTGGTACTATGCCTAAGAGAAATATTTCTGGCTTATAGTCTATGCGTTGCTTTAATCTTTTTTCTAACCATTATATATTTTCGTCCAATATTTTTTTGCCTTTGCCTCCACCACATATGACAGTATGTGCCCATTGTCTGGTTCTCTGAGTATGGGACCTTGTTCTGCAAAAACGTAATAATAATTAAATAGATATAAATTTTAAAATTAGCAAGTTATGCCAGTGTTTTTTTTAAAAAAAAGAGAATGGCCTTTTGAATTGCCTTAAAGCAACAGATGAAATATGCATTTAAAAAAAAGAAATAAAAAAAAAGAAATAAAAAATAAAAAATTATACAAACCCTTATTATAATGCTGGAGTCAGGTTCCTTCCTTTCCACATAGACTTCAATTAGCAAGTCTCCAGCCTGAGAAATCTAAAATAAAAGATATAATATAATAATATAACGACAGAGTTGGAAGGGACCTTGGAGGCCTTCTAGTCCAACCCCCTGCCCAGGCAGGAAACCCTACACTACCTAGTCCTTCTTTTCATTAAACTAGACATACCCAGTTCCTGCAACTGTTCTTCATATGTTTTAGCCTCCAGTCCCCTAATCAAAATAAAATTTAAAAATAAAATAAAATAAGGCGATGAATCAACATTGGGGCGCCTCACTTTTCCCCTTATCCTAGTATATTAAGACTACCTGAAACAATTGAGTGCTGCAAATGTAAGACAATTTTGTCATATGCGGAAAATGAATGAGGGTAAATACATGGTCCACAACAGATTGACAAAATAATATCCTTGTAGCAAAGGCAAACTTTCCTTAAATGCCCCTGGCTACTTAAAAGATTTATTTATTAAATTTAAATGTACAAAATGAGCATGTAAGAGATACAAATTATCAGAGTTGGAAGGGACCTTGTAGATCATTTAGTCCAACCTCCCCCCCGCCCACCGCTGCCCAAGCAGAAGACCCTACACCAGGGTGTCAAAGATGGCAAACTGCCCGCGGGTCAGTTTTATTGGCCCGCAGCAAATTCTGAAAATATAATTGAATATGCCCCGCCGCCTCCACCATTCTGCGCTGTTGCAAAGAGGGTTGGGGCAGTTCAGCCGCCGAGCAGCAGGGGGAGCTCGCGCAGCAACGGAAAGGTGGCGCCTGCGTAGCTGCGCCGCCAAAATGGGCGACTCTGAGGATGAATTTCGGTGGCGGGATCCGCTGGGGCGGCGGGGAAGCGGCGCTGGATAGGCACAGGCCCTGCCCCCGCCCCCGCCCCGTCCCCCGTCCCCCCGGAGTGCGGACTGAAGCGAGGCGGTGCCCCTCGGCTGCCCGGGAGGAAGAGGCAGCGGGAGGCGGACGGAGAGCCGCTGGTGGTTCCGGCCAAGTTCCGCTCGGAGGCCGGGCCAGGCGGGAGGCGGCCCAGGGCTGGTGAGTCAGGCGGGAGGCGGGGAGTGGGGGGGAAGAGGCTGAGGGGATCGCCGCCTGGGAGCCACTGGCTGCCACCTGCTCTCCGCCTAGAGGCGAAGGGCCACGGAGGCCGCCGCCCCGCTGCTGCTTCAAGGGCGGAGGGCGCCAGCCGCGGACTCAAGGCCTGGGCGGCCCTACTGCTTTTGAGGCCCGGCCGCGCCCTGCGCCCGCTGCCCACCAGCTGCTGGAAAGGGGCCCCGGCTAATGCGAGGCCGGGCTGGCTGTGGGAGCTGAGCTCGTTGGCGGGCACCCCGGCCGTAGCTCCTTGGGAGGCCGATCAGGTGCGTGGCTGCGGCGAAGCGTCGGGCTCTTCTCCGGGGTCCTCCCTTCCCCTTGGGGGCAGCTGAGCCGTCGCTCTTTTGCGGCGTTTCTGTCCCCGGAGCATCCCGAGGCCGAGTTCGCCTTCAATCCAAATATTACATTAAAAATCAACATAACACAAACACACACGTACACAAACATAGAGATACACATGCACATATATATAACTCACACACATATAGTATACTTAAGCCTAAACTGTGCATAGGGACTACCCAGACGGCTGAAAAAAGTGATTTCTGACAGGTTCTCACACTTTTGACTGGTCCTCACACGTACAACTATCTTTACATTTTGCACCCTATCTTGTAACCGTGGTGAAGAGAAGCAGTTGTGAAATGAGTGATATGGTTGTTAAAAATGCTGCAATGGGCATAAATGTGAGGATGGTCATAAGTGTGAGGACTGGTCAAAAATTACTTTTTTTAGCCCTCTGAGTAGTTTCTATGCCCATAGCCACATCCACTCAGTCACATGAGCAGTTAGCCACGCCCACCAGTCACATGACCCCCAAGCCACACCCCAAAATAAGCCACGCCCATCCCCCCCCCCCGGTGGCCCGGGCCTTTGCTTATTTTTCTGTATTTGGCCCTCACTCAAAAAAGTTTGGACACCCCTGCCCTACACCATTTCTGACAGATGGCAGTCCAATCACTTCTTGAAAGCTTCCAGAGATAAAGCTCCCACAACTTCTGAAGGCAACTTCTATCCCATTGGCTGATTGCTCTCACTGTCAGAAAATTATGTAATTATGATTAAGAACAGGGAATTTGCACCAGAGTACTACAGATTCTAAAGAGTCTCTAGATGCGGGTGAAGGAGGAGAGTGCAAAAGTTGGCTTGAAACTCAACATTAAGAAAACTAAAATCACCCCAATGAAGCTATCGAAGTGCTGTCCCGGTGTTTGGAAGCCGTACGGGTCTGGATGGGGAGAAACAGGCTCAAGCTCAATCCTTCCAAGACAGAGTGGCTGTGGGTGCGGCATCCCGGTACAGTCAGCTGAGTCCTCGGCTGACTGTTGGGGCGAGTCATTGGCCCGATGGAGAGGGTGCGCAATCTGGGCGTTCTCCTGGATGAGCGGCTGTCTTTGAAGACCATTTGACGGCCGTCTCCGGAGAGCTTTCCACCAGGTTCGCCTGGTGCGCCAGTTGCGCCTTTCTAGACCGGGATGCCTTATGCACGGTCACTCACGCCTCGTGACGTCTCGCCTGGATTACTGCAATGCTCTCTACATGGGGCTCCCCTTGAGGGGCATCCGGAGGCTTCAGTTAGTCCAGAATGCGGCTGCGCGGGTGATAGAGGGAGCCCCTCGTGGCTCCCGTGTGACACCTCTCCTGCGCAGACTGCACTGGCTACCTGTGGCCTTCCGGGTGCGCTTCAAGGTGTTGGTGACAATCTTTAAAGCGCTCCATGGCATAGGGCCGGGTTATTTACGGGACCGCCTACTGCTACCAAATACCTCTCACCGACCCGTGCGCTCTCACAGAGAGGGACTCCTCAGGGTGCCGTCAGCTAGGCAGTGCCGTCTGGCGACACCCAGGGGAAGGGCCTTCTCTGTGGGGGCTCCCACCCTCTGGAACGAACTCCCTCCAGGACTACGTCAACTTCCGGATCTCCGAACCTTTCGTCGCGAGCTTAAAACATACTTATTCATCTGCGCGGGACTGGATTAGGTTTTTAAAGTAATTGGTTTTAAGGGGTTTTTTATTATTTATACTGTTTTAATGATTTGGGCTTTAGAATAAGTTTTTTAATTGTCGTTTTAATCTGTATTTATATGTGTTTTAACTGCCTGTAAACCGCCCTGAGTCCGTAGGGAGATAGGGCGGTATATAAATATGATAAATAAAATAAATGGCATCCGTCCCTTTCAATTCCTGGCAGATAAATGGAGAAGAAATGGAGGTAGTGACAAATTTTATTTTCCTGGGCTCCAAGATCACCGCAGATGGGGACTGCAGCCAAGAAATTAAAAGACACTTGCTCCTGGGGAGGAAAGCTATGGCAAATCTAGACAGCGTACAAAAAAGCAGAGACATCACCCTGCCAACAAAAGTGTGTATAGTCAAGTCTCTGGTTTTCCCAGTTGCAATGTATGGCTGTGAAGGTTGGACCATAAGAAAGGCTGAGTGCCAAAGAATTGAGGCCTTTGAACTCTGGTGCTGGAGAAGACTCCTGCGAGTCCCTTGAACTGCAAGGCGATCCAACAGGTCAGTCCTAGAGATCAACCCTGACTGCTCTTTCGAAGGCCAGATCCTGAAGATGAAACTCAAATACTTTGGCCACCTAATGAGAAGGAAGGACTCCCTGGAGAAGAGCCGAATGCTGGGAAAGATTGAGGGCAAAAGAAGAAGGGGACGACAGAGAACGAGGTGGCTCGATGGAGTCACTGAAGCAGTAGGCATGAGTTTAAATGGACTCCAGGAGATGGTAGAGGACAGGAAGGCCTGGAGGAATGTTGTCCATGGGGTTGCGATGGGTCGGACACGACTTCGCGACTAACAACAACAACAACTACAGATTTCAAAATCTTCTGGCTCTAATTTTGAGATTAATATTGAAAGAATTTATCGTGTTAATTCTTGGTGGGCAAATCAAAAACAACAACTACAGATTCTAGAAAGATGCTCCATAGTTTGTTCTTGATGTTTTTCTTGCAGGTGTTTCACGACCGAAACTAGGAAATGTCATGAGTGCTAGACAGTATTTCACTGTTTTTCAGACATCGATACATTAGAGTGGGTCCAGAGATGTTTTTACTAGAAGAATACTCAAATCTTTTGCTTGAAATAAAATTCCCTATACCACCAGGCTTGAAATTTTAGGTCTGGATAGCCTTGAACTACGTCAACTACGTTCCGACCTATGCTTAGTTCATAAGATTATTTACCAAAACGTTCTACCTGTAAATGAGTACTTTAATTTCAACCATAATAACACAAGGGCTAGCAATAGATTCAAACTCAATGTAAATCGCTCTAATCTTGATTGTAGGAAATACGACTTCTGCAACAGAGTAGTAAATGTCTCGAACACTCTACCTGATCCTGTTGTTAGTCTCTCTAATCCCCATATCTTTTACCTTAAACTGTCTACCGCGGACCTTCCATGTTTCTTAAGAGGTCCCTAAGGGGGTGTGCATAAGCGCACCAGCGTACCTACCATCCCTGTCCTACTGTCTCCATTTATATGTAATCATTCTATGTGTTTATGGCTAAGTTTTGCCTATTTATATCCTTTTATTTGTGCCAATTTTTTTTCATCTGTCCAGGTCTATGTCTGTACTGTTACTTGTTTCCTTATACTTGTTGACAAACAAACAAATGGAGTGAGGTTTGCTTTCTGTTTAGAGCAAGTGGTGAGAATGCAGTACTGCAGGCTATGTCTGCTGCCTGCCGGCTGCCTGCAATTTGGCAGTTCGAATCTCACCAGGCTCAAGGTTGACTCAGCTCCGCTAGCTCCATTCAGTTGCCCTGACTCCACCCCGCAAAGGATTACGGGGTTGTTAAAAGATGATGATTTGTGAAGGGGAAAAATTTTTACAAAGTGACTTTGAAGAAAACCTAATTATGGTGGCCATGACTCAGAACAAAAGCTAATTTCCTAGTAAAATTTATACTTTTGAGATGTTTCTACTGAAAAAAAAAAATGGGGAAAAGAATGAAATTGATATTTGATTTGCAGTAGTGCGTGTAAAAGGGACACGGTGGCTCAGGGGCTAGGACGTTGAGCTTGTCGATCGAAAGGTCGGCAGCTCAGCAGTTCGAATCCCTAGTGCTGCCGTGTAATGGGGTGAGCTCCCGTTACTTGTCCCAGCTTCTGCCAACCTAGCAGTTTCGAAAGCACGTAAAAATGCAAGTAGAAAAAACAGGGACCACCTTTGGTGGGAAGGGAACAGTGTTCCGTGCTCCTTTGGCATTGAGTCATGCCGGCCACATGACCATGGAGACGTCTTCGGACAGCGCTGGCTCTTCGGCTTTGAAACGGAGAAGAGCACCACCCCCTAAAGTCAGGAACGACTAGCACGTATGTGCGAGGGGAACCTTTACCTTTACCTTTAGTGTGTGTTAACAATTGCATACTAGAGGTAGAAAGAAGTCTGTGCTGCAAAGAAAGCAGCTGATAAAGGGGGGGAGGGTGAAGAACCATGGTTAACCAAGTGTGAACTCAAACAACAAACAAGGTTATGATCAATAGAACAAAACATTCTTCTTTTTTTAGCGGAAAAGTATGAGCTAAAGGTGCTTTATTTATTTTTTTAACACAGCACCCCTTTTTCCTATAATGATAAAGACCCTACCTCACCAAAAAAAACAAAAAAAACCCCCAAACCTTCTTTGCAACAAATTCATTTTAATTCCTGTACGGATAAATCATAATAAATAATAAATAATAATAATAAATATAATAATAATAAATCATAATAAAAGATCCCTTTCCACGTCTACAGGCTTTTAAATCTTTCAATACGCTTTTTTTTTTCATTTTGTCACAACAGTATACACAAACATCGACATAAAAAAAACAACACATCATAAAAGAAAAAAAATATATAAGCAAAAGTATGCAACAGCTATGTTAATTTGATATAATGAGAGGGAACAATAGGACAGGAACAGTAGGCACTTTTGTGCTCTTATGCACACCCCTTATAGTCCTCTTAGGAATGGGGTGAGGTCAATAGTAGACAGTTTTTGGTTAAAACTTTGGGGATTTTGAGTAGAGACTATGGAGTCAGGTAGTGAGTTCCAAGCGTTAACAACTCTGTTACAGAAGTCATTTTTTCTGCAATCAAGTTTGAAGCGGTTGACATTAAGTTTGAATCTATTGTTTGCTCTTGTATTATTGCGATTGAAGCTGAAGTAGTCTTTTACAGGAAGGACATTGCAGTAGATGATTCTGTGTGTTAAACACAGGTCATGTCGAAGTCGGCGGAGTTCTAAATTTTCTAATCCCAGGATTTCAAGCCTGGTGGTGTAAGGTATTTTGTTGTTTTCGGAGGAGCGAAGAACTCTTCTAGTAAAATATTTCTGGACGCGTTCAATTGTATTAATGTCAGAGATGTGGTATGGGTTCCAGACGGATGAGCTGTATTCAAGAATAGGTCTGGCAAATGTTTTGTATGCTCTGGTTGACGTGTCACCAGATTTTGCTTTTAAGGTTTAGAAAAAGAAGCAAGTATGGAGAGGAAAATTTGGCTCCGTATAGGGAGAATCCAATTTTAAAAACTTTTATTTCAAATTTGTAATGTGATCTTGCCTCTCCAAAACCGTCCGGTCTATTTTAGACTCCAGGTAAACAGCTTTGGTAATACATGGGATTTATTCTGGAAATCTTTCAGGCAAAAACAGGGAGAGAGGTCGAATTAGCAAGGCTATTTCAATGCACGTTGGTCAAGATTTCACTGCCCTGTCTTCCTCCTGTCCCCATCCCCAAAATGAAACTTGCTAAGTTTCAGAAAACCAGGGAAAGGTCCAGAGGTGGGATTCAGCCGGTTCTGGAAAACCGGATGTTAATTTTACATCCAGTTTGGCGAACCGGTAGTGTTCTGTCCTCCTTCGCCTCCGTCCGAGTGATGGCTTAATTACCCAGCACTATCAGTCTGGCAGCAAAATAGCAAGCGTATGCCAAGTGCCTCTGTTATCTCCCTCGGTGCTGGTGAGTAACCCAGGAACAAACTTCAGCTCTTAGTTAATCAGTTGATTTGCCTGCTACAAAGAGGCACAGCAGCTCGTGCTGCCTTTATATCCTGTGGGGTGTGGCTCCATGACTCAGCACTTCCTAGGCCTGCCCCACCCCTGCTTCTTTTGTTCCCTCCTCTCCTGCCTACGAAACCTAGGGTCCAACCAAGCCTGATTGCCATCAGCTGGGTCTGAAGGTGTGCCCTGGGGAGGGAAGAGTCAGGGGATGGAGGCCTCGTTATCTCCTCCATCTGGCCTGCCTCTGGCTCCTGGAGCTGAGCCAGAGAAGCCGGTGCTCCCGAGGTAAGTCCTGACGGCCCTTCCCCCTCACTTTCCAAGTCACTGTCTGGCAGGAGGCCCGGCTCCAAGGGTGCAGACACAACAGATAGTTCCGATGACTGGCTGGCCCCACCCCACCTCTTCCCTCCCAGTAGTCCCCATGCAGCCCATTTTGGATCATAGGTAAGTTCATGGGGCGCATGGAGCCCGGGGAGATGGAAAATGGGCCTCCCAGAGGCCTGTGGAGCAAGAAAATGGGCCTATTTCCAGCCTACTAAGAGCCTCCGGAGCCCAGGGGGATAGAAAACGGGCCCTCCACAGCCCGTTTTTGCTCCCAGGAGGCTGTAGGGAGGCCTACTAGGCCCAAAATGGGGCGCAGGGGGGGGGTGCATCCCCATGCGACCCGGTTTTGCTCTCAGAGGCCACATCCCCTGGCCACGTCACTATAGCCAGACTCACCCAGCCGGTCATTAGAGCAGAGAACCGGTTGTTAATTTATTTGAATCCCATCACTGGAAAGGTGCTTTTCAAAGTTTATTTATTCGCCGCATAAATGAAGGCATTGTTTTTACGTACTTGCGTGTCTTTCCATTTGGTGATGAAGCTGTTCTCAATGTCCATTTGCTTCACACGATCTTGCTGAATCTGTACAAACAACAACAACAACAACAACAACAACAGTTTTATGAAATGAGTTGTCCAGGCATCTTTTTTTTGAGCAAAGAAATGCTATTTTTGCATCCAGCGTACGCAGACTGGGGTTAATAAAGGGAACTGTCCATCTTTTAACATGATTTTTCGGTAATTTAATAAAGAGCAAGTGCAATCCAATTTTTCTGTAAAAACAAATATATTCCATCCCTGTTATTACTGACTTTTTTTTCCTTTAATCAAATCGGTTGATCTGTTCCATCCAATAGCGTTGCAAAAGTTATTTCTTTCATTAATATATTTTTTTTAAAAAAAAATCCCTAAGATTTACCAAAACAATAAGCGGACAGAGATTGTTCTATCTTAGCCAGCTTTCCAACCTCTTGTATCAAAGAAGTAAGATGAGAAAAATGACAAGATCACAAGTTGCCTATTTGAAAATAAGGCGCAATTCTTGTGTTAGAACCTTGATTTTTCTTCCAATTAACACCTTTCATCGGAACTGTTATATTCTATTTGGATTGCATGTTTTCAGTCTAGATTTCAAGTGTGTTAATCTTTACTCCCTCGGTTGAAAAGTCTGTTTCTCGGAGTGGGTGGGTGTGAAAATTGTTTCTTTCTGGATACTCCCAGAACTAAATTTCTATCTGCAAAAAATATTTTGTTTGGAACTATAGACTGAAGGTAAAGGTAAAGTTTCCCCTCGCAAATATGTGTTAGTTGTCCCGAAGGGACGTGATGGCTTAGCGCAGCGGTTCTCAACCTGTGGGTCGGGACCCCATTGGGGGTCGAATGACGATTTGCCAGGGGTCGCCTAAGACCATCGGAAATATGGGAGTGTTGTGTCTTGCCCGCTCTCACCGCAGCCGGGGCCTTCTTATCTGCTTCCGAATGCTGAGGAATGTCCTAGTATGCCTCCCGGCCCCAGCCCTGGCTCCATGCCCAGACAGGCTGAGGAGGAGGAAGCACCTCCTGGCCCCAGCCCTGGCTCCATGCCCAGGCAAACGGAGCAACTAGACCCCTCCCCCTCCCCCACAGCATGTGAGCCTGAGGGAGGTCAATTACCAACAGATGCCGACTGGAGTGACCCTCGCTTCAGAAGAATTGATAGGCGGCGGCGTCAGAAGGAAGGGAGGGGCAGGCCTGGATAAGTGCTGAGTCATGGAGCCACACCCCATGGCCTATATAAAGGATCTGCTTTCTGGCATTCTCTGAGTCAGGCAAAGTCGAACATATCTTGCTGAAGTCACTTTCTGGTCTCCTGCCTGCCTTGAGGACTTTACTAGGACTTTGGCAGAGCTGCAGAGGCATGCCTGATTCGGATTTCCCTGACCCGGCCGTCAGCGGAGGAGTGGGACACGACAGGGAAGTATACTTGCGAGTTGAAGAATTGCGCTCCAATGGTTGACTTCACAAGCCAGCTGCAGGCTCTTCAAATCGCTAGCCGAATTCGGCTTCAGGCGTGATCAATTAAAAAAGAGAGAAATCTTTGCTCTGATGTCTCCCTCTCAAGCCAGCTGCAATCCAACTCCCAATCGCTAGCCTAATCTGGCTTCAGGCGTGATAAACTTAATAGGGGAGGAGTCTCTGCTTTAATGCCTCCGTCCTCAAGGCAATCGCAAGCAGTTCAGATCGCTAGCCAATATGGCTTCAGGCGCGATAAATTCAAAACGAAAATAATTTTACGGTTGGGGGTCGCCACATCATGGGGAATTGTATTAAAGGGGTCGCAGCACTATAAAGGTTGAGAACCACTGGCTTAGTGGCTAAGATGCTGAGCTTGTCGTTCAGAGAGGTCGGCGGTTCAGCGGTTCAAATCCCCAGCGCCGCGTAACGGGGTGAGCTCCTGTTACTTGTCCAAGTTTCTCCCAACCTAGCAGTTCAAAAGCAGGTAAAAAATGCAAGTAGAAAAACAGGAACCACCTTTGATGGGAAGGTAACAGAGTTCCATGCATCTTTGGCGTTTAGTCATGCCAGCCACATGACCATGGAGATGTCTTTGGACAGTATATATATTTTTGGACAGACATATATATATAAAACAGACATTCTGTGAGCTCCAGAATTGAAATAATATATATAATGTCTGCAGGTTTTATGAGTCTCCATACATAGATATCCTCGCTTATTGTCCACTATTGTTTTTAAAAAAATTAAAAACTCATTCATAAAACATGGGTGCGCTAAAATAAACCATTAATAACACATCACAGAAAATTTCCTAACGCACAACCGCAATCTTATTATATGAGCCAGTCAAATCAATGTTATTTAATCCTCCCTGCGTAGAGCAAGCAAGCTTAGATCTAAGCTGAAATCCCTTTAAAAGAGGCTCGCTAAAATCAATGCGATCTGTTGCTACTTCAAGGGATCAAAGATGGTGAGCTTTTTAAAAGAAAAAAAAATTAAAAAGGATCTTTAACCCTGCTAAAATGCAGACTTTTTAGCTTTTAATTAGAAGTTTGAGCCAACTTACCGTGAAATGCCAGCAACCCCAGCTGCTCAACATGGAAAGGAAACCTCTCCAGCTTGATTGTTCTGTCCCCCCTCGCCTCAGTCCGAGCAATGGCTTAATTAGCCGGCACTATCAGCTCTGGCAGCAAACTAGCGAGCGTCTGCCGAGTGTTTCTGTTATCTCTCTTGATGAGTCAACCAGGAACAAACAGTACTTCAGCTCTAGTTAAGCAGTTGATTTTCTTGCTACGAAGAGGTATAGCAGCCCTTGCTGCTTTTATATCCTGTGGGGTGTGGCTCCGTGACTCAGCACTTCCTAGGCCTGCCCCACCCCTGCTTCTGTTGTTCCCGCCTCTCCTGCCTACGAAACCTAGGGTCCAGCCAGGCCTGATTGCTGTCAGCTGGGTCTGAAGGTGTGGCCTGGGGAGGGGGAAGAGTCAGGGGACGGAGGCCTTGTTATCTCCTCCACCTGGCCTGCCTCTGGCTCCTGGAACTGAGCCAGGGAAGCCGGTGCTCCAGAGGTAAGTCCTGATGGCTCTTCCCCCTCACTTTCCAAGTCACTTTCTGGCAGGAGGCCCAGCTCGGGGGGGGGCGGGGGTGCGCAGACACAACACTGATTGTTAATTATCTTCATTCTCTGACAATTTTAATCACTGATAAATAACAGGGGAAACTTGAAGACCTTGTAAGCATAACATTTCGGGAATAAGAAATGATTGGCATTTATCTAGGGCAGAGGTGTCAAACACAAGGCCCGCAGGCTGGATCCGGCCATGGTGGGGGGGCTTAGATCTGGCCTGCGGGGCCAGCCTGGAAACAGCAGCAGACCAGCTCGCGGTGCCTCTGCTAACAAAAATGTAGCTCAGTGAGAGCGCATGTGACCCCCTCCCCCAGGTTCTGTTTTCGCTGGCAAAGGGTGCAGGAGATTGTCCAGGCTGAAAATCGGGTGCGGGGTGTGGGGGCCTCACAGGGTCCCCTCGGTCTCCGTTTTCACTGGCAGAGGGCTCAGAAAGCAAACGAAAAACAGAACAAAAGGAGAAATGTTTCCCCTTTTGCATTTGAGCTTGCAAGAAGGGACCGGAAAGGAGAAAGGGGGGAAAAAAGGAAAGACAAAGCAAAAGAAGGGAAGATGGGAAGAGAGCAAGGAAGGAAAAATAAAGAAAGAGGGGAAGGGAGAAGAAAGGAGAAGGAAGAGGGAAGGAAAAAGAAAAGGATGGAAGGAAGGAAGGAAGGAAGGAAGGAAAAGAGGGAGGGAGGGAGGGAGAGGAAGGGAGAAGAAGGGAGGAAAAGAGGAAGGGAGAAAGGAAGGGAAGATGGGAGGGAAGGAAGGAAAGAATGACTGAATTAGGAAGGAAGGAATCTAGCTATATGATGTTGTGTCTCAGTCCGATCTCACCACAGCCAGGGCCTTCTTATCTGCTTCCGAACGCTGAGGAATGTCCTAGCATGCCTCCCGGCCCCAGCCCTGGCTCCATGCCCAGACAGGCTGAAGAGGAGGAAGTATCTCCAGCCCCCAGCTCTGGCTCAATGCCCAGGCAAACGGAGCAACTAGACCCCTCCCCCTCCTCCACAGTATGTGAGCCTGAGAGAGGTCAATTGCCAACAGCTACAGACTGGAGTGACCCTCGCGTCAGAAGACTTGATAGACGGAGGCAACAGAAGGAAGGGAGGGGCAGGCCTGGATAAGTGCTGAGTCATGGAGCCACACCCCATGGCCTATATAAAGGACCTGCTTTCTGGCATTCTCTGAGTCAGGCAAAGTCTAAACATATCTTGCTGAAGTCACTTTCTGGTCTCCTGCCTGCCCTGCGGACTTTGCTAGGACTTTGGCAGAGCTGCAGAGGCACGCCTGATTCGGATTTCCCTGACCCGGCCGTCAGCGGAGGAGTGGGACACGACATATGAATGGAAAGAAGGAGGAAAAGAGGAAGGGAGGGAAGATGGCAGGGAAGGAAGGAAAGAAGGAGTGAATTAGGAAGGAAGAAATCTAGCTATATGATGTTGTGTCTCGTCCGATCTCACCACAGCCGGGGCCTTCTTATCTGCTTCCGAACACGGAGGAATGTCCTAGTATGCCTCCCGGCCCCAGCCCTGGCTCCATGCCCAGACAGGCTGAAGAGGAGGAAGTATCTCCAGCCCCCAGCTCTGGCCCCATGCCCAGGCAAACGGAGCAACTAGACCCCTCCCCCTCCTCCACAGCATGTGAGCCTGAGGGAGGTCAATTGCCAACAGCTGCAGACTGGAGTGACCCTCGCGTCAGAAGACTTGATAGACGGAGGCAACAGAAGGAAGGGAGGGGCAGTCCTGGATAAGTGCTGAGTCATGGAGGCACACCCCATGGCCTATATAAAGGACCTGCTTTCTGGCATTCTCTGAGTCAGGCAAAGTCTAAACATATCTTGCTGAAGTCACTTTCTGGTCTCCTGCCTGCCCTGCGGACTTTGCTAGGATTTTGGCAGAGCTGCAGAGGCACGCCTGATTCGGATTTCCCTGACCCGGCCGTCAGCGGAGGAGTGGGACACGACATATGAATGGAAAGAAGGAAGGAAGGGAGGGAGGGAGGGAGGAAGGAAAGTAAATGAGGAAGGAAAGAAGGAAGGAAGGAAGGAAAGGAGGGTGGGAGTGAGGGAGGAATCTAGCTATATAAATGGAAGGAGGGAGAGAGGGACGGAAGGAAAGAAGGAATCTAGCTTTATAACTGGAAGGAAGGAAGGATGGTGGGAGGGAGGGAAGGAAGGAAGGAAGGAAGAAGTGAATTAGGAAGGAAAGAATCTAACTATATGAATGGAAGGAAAGAAGGAAGGAAGCAGTGAAGGAGATTATAATGAGAGTGAGGGAGGGTCTCAGGGAAGTCCTGCCTTAGCACTTGGCCACCACAGGTGCCCCCGCCACAAGACCTGTGTCACGCCCACGCCCATCCAGCCACGCCCCCCCCAGCCTTCCCTCTGAGGTCAAACACAACCCCGATGTGGCCCTCAATGAAATCAAATTCAACCTCCTGTCAACCTCCTGTCGGAGCTGAAGAAGCTTCTTAGATGAGAAGTGAAACATTTTCAAAAGAAAAAACAAGAAAGTTTAGTTGCCTGCTGCTTTGTCCCAAGCACCTTTGGGACAACCAGGATCTGGATGACGGAAACTCTCCACCGACTTTAAGTTATGCTCTTTTATATTTTGTCTTTAACACACTAATGTCTACATTGCTTTTGTGTGACCTGTCCAAGTACCGTAATAAAATCCAGTTATTTTACTAGCCATTTTACATTTACAACTAGATATTTCAGTATCGGCTTTTCTGGACAGTTTTATGGCTGCTTTTGAGGTTTCCATTATTGGTTTACATTTTCTCGCAGTTACGCGTCAGTCTGGCACATTGCAAGTCAAGAGGGAATTAGCAAATTTTACAAGCAATGAAGAGGCCCTCCAAACTGCACAGCGAAACAAAATGGGGAGCAGCAGAAACCAAGAAGATTGATTTGAAAGAGTTACAGGTAGTTTAAATTTACAAATGTTCATTTAGGGGAGGGCTCTCTAACCTTGGCAACTTTAAGCCTGGAGGACTTCAACTCCCAGAATTCCTCCAGGCTTAAAGTTGCCAAGGTTGGAGAACCCTGATTTAGGGAACCGTTCAAAGTTATAAACGGCACTGGAGCTGACTCATATTTATGACGGTTGCAGTGTCCCAGGGTCACGTGATCCCCTTTTGTGAACTTCTGACAAGCAAAGTCCGCAGGGAAGCGAGATTCACTTAGCAACCGTGGCAAGAAAGGTCTAGGGGTTCGCAGAGATTTGGGAGAGCCTGTAGCTAAGATTCTACGGATACTTGAAAAAAAGAAGAACTTGCAAACTGTTGTGTCTGCGCCCCCCGAGCCGGCTCTCCTACCGGAAAGTGACTTGGAGCCGGCCCTCCTGCCAGAAAGTGACTTGGAGCCGGGCCTGCTGCCAGAAAGTGACTTGGACAGTGAGGGGGAAGAATCGTCAGGACTTACCTCGGGAGCACCGGCTTCCCTGCCTCAGCTCCAGGAGCCAGAAACAGGCCAGGTGGAAGAGATAACGAGGCCTCCATCCCCTGACTCTTTCCGGCCCCCAGGCCACGGCTGCAGACCCAGCTGACGGCAATCAGGCTTGATTGAACCCTAGGTTTTGTAGGCAGGAGAGGAGGGAACAACAGAAGCAAGGGTGGGGCAGGAAGTGCTGAGTCATGGAGCCACACCCCACAGGATATAAAAGGCAGCAAGAGCTGCTGTGTCTCTTTGTAACAGGCAAATCCACTGATTAAGAGCTGAAGTTTGTTGCTGGGTGACTCACCAGCGTCAAGGGAGATAACAGAGACCCTTGGCAGACGCTGGCTATTCTGCTACCAGAGCTGATAGTGCTGGCTAATTAAGCCATCACTTGAACGGAGGCGAGGGAGGACAGAACACAAACAATGGCAGCAATGTACTGGCTCCTAATCATGAGAATTTCTCTAGCCCTCCTTTTTACCCAGCCCACTTCAATTAAAATTCAATTTTATACCTTACATTCGTTCAGCCACTTTTTTTTTTGCATCTGATAAAGTGAGCTGCAATTCAACATAAAAAAAAAAACACGTTTGACAAAAGGTGCTAGCAGCCTTCTTTTGATCTTTCTAAAAAGTCAAAGAGAACATCCATGGAGAAATGTTTTCAAACGCTAAACCTTAATCTTTGCTTCTGTGGTGGTTATAAATTAAACATGACTTTAAATGAAAGAATAAGTGTAAGTAAAAACAAGTATTTGAAATTTCCTAATACAAGTATTTTTAAAGCTACAATTTTGCAGGTGAGTGTGTGCATGTCTGTCTGTCTGTCTGTCTGTCTGTCTATCTATCTATTTATCTATCTATCTACCTATCTATCTCTATCTATCTATATCCATCCATATCTATCTATCTATCTATCTATCTATCTATCTATTGTTAGATCTATTCCATATCTCTCTCTCATCTATCTATCTATCTATCTGTCTGTCTGTCTGTCTATCTTTAGATCTAGTCCATATCTCTCTCTCTCTTATCTATCTATCTATCTATCTATTGTTAGATCTATTCCATATCTCTCTCTCTCATCTATCTATCTATCATCTAGCTAGTTAGCTAGCTATCTTTAGATCTAGTCCATATCTCTCTCTCTCTTATCTATCTATCTATCTATCTATCTATCTATCTATCTATCTATCTATCTATCTATCATCTATCTCCATCCATCCATATCTATATCTATATCTATACCTGTATCTATATTTATATCTGTCTCTATCTGTCTCTGTCTGTCTGTCTGTCTATCTTTTAGTTTTTAATTTAGTTTTAGTTTTATTTAGATTTTTATACCGCCCTTCTCCCGAAGGACTCAGGGTGGTGAACAGCCAAATAATAAAACCATACAATATACACATTAAAACAAAAAACTTAAAACCAAGCATAATTATATAAATGGCCGAAATTTAAAAGAGTCAATTTTAAAACCCTAAAATTCATACATAGCCCCAATAAAATTTAATAAAACTTTTAAGCCAGTCCCGCTTGAATAAATAAATGTGTTTTCAGCTCACGGCGAAAGGTCCGAAGATCAGGCAATTGGCGTAAACCAGGGGTAAGTTCGTTCCAAAGAGTAGGAGCTCCAACAGAGAAGACCCTACCCTTGGGGGCCACCAGATCTATCTATCTGTCTGTCTGTCTGTCTGTCTGTCTGTCTGTCTGTCTGTCTGTCTGTCTATCTATCTATCTATCTATCTATCTATCTATCTATCTATCTATATCTATCTATCTATCTATCTATCTATCTATCTATCTATCTATCTATCTATCTATCATCTATCTCCATCCATCCATAGCTATATCTATATCTATGTTTATATCTGTCTGTCTCTGTCTGCCTGTCTGTCTGTCCATCCGTCCATCCATCCATCCATCCATCCATCTGTATTACATTTCCAATTAGTGTAATAACTAATGTAATATAACATAACGTAATGCAATGCAATGCAATGCAATGTGATGTAATGTAATGAAAGGTAATGTAGGGAGGGAGAGAGGGAAGGAAGGAAGGAGATGAGAGGGAAAGGAACGGGGAAGGAAGGAAGGGAGGGAGGGACAGAGGAAGGAAGGAAGGAAGGAAGGAAGGAAGGAAGGAAGGAAGGAAGGAAGGAAGGAAGGAAGGAAGGAAGGAAGGAAGGAAGGAAGCAGACAGCATTTTGGAAGCACACCTATCATGCTCATGGAAAACTTCATATGCTCCTGACTTTGTAAATAAGCCAGTTCTGTGGGGAATGACACCAGAGACGTAACAACAGTAAACGAAAAACACAGCGTTAGCTTCACCCAGAGCTCCTAAGGGTTTTCCAATATTCTACATCTTTAATGAAAATCACAGGAGTCCACAGCTGAAGGCAGCCAATTCAACAGAACCCTGGGTTACCATGTTCAGAACAATTCAGATTATAAAACAAATATCACACCAAGCTTTATTTAAATCATCATCATCGGAAGTGCAAAAAACTGTGCTTCTTGAAACATCGCACATCTTAAGAAGGTACTTGGTTGATAGCTAGGACGCTGGCAGCAACCTGTATCAACCATTAGCACCAGTCAATGGTATTTGTGATGCATTTTTGAATGGTCAGTTGACTGAATTTCATGTTTAATGAATAAAATATATAATAATAAGAAGCTTCCCAAGCAAAGAGACGAAGCATCTTAGTTGCCTGAATTTTACCTCTGGGGAGATTGGATCAATATGCCAAGTACTCACATCAAAAAGCTGCACATAATTTACAATTAAGTCTTCTACCACATCAACTTCTTCACTCGTTTGTCCTTTGGTTTGAAATAAGCAGGAGGAGAAAGCCATCGCCAGATTGTGGGGCTCCATCAGGTTGATTTCTGAACATTTCTGAACCCTGAGGATAAAGTTCATAATTCCGTTAAATAAATAAATATATATATATATATATATATATATATATATATATATATATATATATATATATATATATATATATATATATATATATATAATGTTTTCTGAGGTTTTCGCGGGTGGTTGTATGTAGGTCTTTGGTTATTCGGGTTTTCTCCCGCGTAAGATTGGAAGTGTCTTGGCGACGTTTCAACGGAGTCGCATTCGTCATCTTCAGGCTGGTGTTTACAGCTTTGTGCTTCTAGGGGGAATTTTTCCAAGAAGCACGAAGCTGTAAACACCTAGCCTGAAGATGAGGGATGGGGTTTCGTCGAACGTCACCAATGTGTGTGTGTGTGTGTGTGTGTGTGTGTGTGTAGGTCTTTGGTTATTCGGTTTTCTCCTGCATAAAATTGGAGGTGTCTTGGTGACGTTTCAACGAAATCCGTTCGTCATCTTCAGGCTAGGTGTTTACAGCTTCGTGCTTCTAGGAGAAATGTGTGATTGCAGCTGTTTCTTCCTTTTAACTGCTAGTGGGGGTTTGAACTGATTGGTTGGGAGCTTGGCTGTTTTCTGATTGGGTGGAGGTGTGTTCTGATTGGTTAAGGTTTGGCTGTGCTCTGATTGGTTGGGGGTTTGGCTGTGCTCTGATTGGATGGGGGTGTGTTATGTTTGGGGGTGGGACTAGGTTGTGCTCAGGTTGGTCTGAGATGCAGGGGGATTTGAGTTGGTGAGCTGCATTGCTGTTGTTTGGCTTTGCATTTGTGGTAGTGCTACATCTTCATGGTGGGTGTCAGTCTGCTGCATGTATGGATTGGAGGGGTTTGAAATGGCTAATGATGCAGCTGCAGTCTGGAAGGAAGAAACAGCTGCAATCACACATTTCTCCTAGAAGCACGAAGCTGTAAACACCTAGCCTGAAGATGACGAATGAGACTTCGTCGAAACGTCACCAAGACATTTCCAATTTTATGCGGGAGAAAACCCGAATAACCAAAGACCTATATATATGTGTGTGTGTGTGTGTGTGTGTGTGTGTGTGTGTGTGTGTGTGTGTGTGTAGGTCTTTGGTTATTCGGGTTTTCTCCTGCATAAAATTGGAGGTGTCTTGGCGACGTTTCAACGAAATCCCGTTCGTCATCTTCAGGCTAGGTGTTTACAGCTTCGTGCTTCTAGGAGAAATGTGTGATCGCAGCTGTTTCTTCCTTTTAACTGCTAGTGGGGGTTTGAACTGATTTGTTGGGAGCTTGGCTGTGTTCTGATTGGGTGGAGGTGTGTTCTGATTGGTTAAGGCTTTGGCTGTGCTCTGATTGGATGGTGGGGTTGGCTGTGCTCTGATTGGCTGGGGGTATGTTCTGTTTGGGGGGGCTTGGTTGTGCTCAGGTTGGTCTGAGATGCAGGGGGATTTGAGTTGGTGAGCTGCATTGCTGTTGTTTGGCTTTGCATTTGTGGTCATGCTACATCTTCATGGTGGGTGTCAGTCTGCTGCATGTATGGATTGGAGGGGTTTGAAATGGCTAATGATGCAGCTGCGGTCTGGAAGGAAGAAACAGCTGCAATCACACATTTCTCCTAGAAGCACGAAGCTGTAAACACCTAGCCTGAAGATGATGAATGGGATTTCGTCGAAACGTCACCAAGACACCTCCAATTTTATGCGGGAGAAAACCCGAATAACCAAAGACCTACATACAAACACCTGCGAAAACCTCAGAAAACAAATACACTCTCTCTCTCTCACACACACACACACCAGAGTTCGACTCAAAGAGACGTTCACATTAAATTGAACTTCTATGTGTTTCCAGCTCATGAACTGATTTTCCCAGCTCACGGATTGATTCTCATGCCCTTAGTTTGACCCAATCCCTTTCTTGAGCTGTGGTGGTTCAGTGGTTAGAATGCAGTATTGCAAGCTAACTCTTCCCATTGCCAGGAGTTCGATCCTGACTGAATCAGGGTTGACTCAGCCTTCCATCCTTCCAAGGTGGTAAAATGAGGACCCAGATTGTTTGGGACGATATGCTGACTCTGTAAACCGCTTAGAGAGGGCTGCAAACCATTGTGAAGCAGCATATAAGTATTAGTAACATTGCTATTGCCCTTCCTTCCTTCCTTCCTTTCTTCCTTCTCTCCCTCCCTCCCTCCCTTCTGAGTGGTTAAAATGCAGAATTGCAGGCTAATTCTGCCAACTGCCAGGAGTTTGATCCTCAATGTCTCAAGTTTGATTCCGCCTTCCATCCTTCCGAGTTTGGTAAAATGAGGACCCAGATTGTTGAGGCGATATGCTGTCTCTGTAAACCAATTACAAAGTGCTGTAAAGCTTTATGAAGCAGTATATAAGTCAAAGTTCTATTGCCATTGCCCTTCCTTCCTTCCTTCCTTCCTTCCTTCCTTCCTTCCTTCCTTCCTTCCTTCCTTCCTTCCTTCTTCCCTTCCCCTTCCTTCCTTCCTTCCTTCCTTCCTTCCTTCCTTCCTTCCTTCCTTCCTTGTAGTTAGACTCAAGTATTGCTGGCTAATTCTGCCAACTTCCAGCAGTTTGATTCTCATCGGCTCAAGATTGACTCAGCCTTCCATCCTTCCGAGGTCACTAAAATGGGAACCCCAATTATTGGGCACAACACGCTGACTCTGTAAACCGCTTAGAGAGGGCTGTAAAGCATTGTGAAGCGGTATATAAGACTAAGTGCTATTGCTACTGCTATTCTTCTACTTAATTGTAAGATAAGAGAACTAAGGGGAAATTTCCATTCGATCAGCCATCAATCAACCGGTGGAACTCAGAAGTTGTGAGTGCTCCATCACTGGAGGCTTTCAAAAAGAGACTCAACTACCATTTCTCTGGAATGGTAGAGGGCAGTGATGGCTAACCTTTGTTCCCGTCATGTGCCAAAAGTGGGGGGAGTGCGGGGGAGTCATGCATGCACATGCCCACACCCATAGTGCAACACCTCCCCACGTCCCATGCTCCCATGCATGCAGAAGCGACCACCCCGCGCTCCCTCTGTTTTTTGGCACATGATGGCAAAAAAGTTACCAGTGGGCCCAGAAGGGCGTTTTTCACCCTCCCCGGACTCCAGAGGCTTTCTTGGAGCCTGGGGAGGGCAAAAAAGGCCTCCCCTCCCCAGAGGCTGAATATGGCGTGTTTCCCAATTTCTGGTGAGTCTGGAAGGCCCGAAAATCAGCTGGCATGTGCGAGCATGCGCAGTGGAGCTGAGCTAGGGCAACGCTCGCATGTCCACAGATATGGCTCTGCGTGCTACCTGTGGTACATGATGCCATAGGTTCGCCGTCACGGGTATAGGGTCTCCTGTTAAGAGCAGGGGGTTGGACTAGAAGTCCTCTAAGGTCTCTTCCAATTCTGACATTCTGATGTGCATTCCCAGGATGTCTTTGCAGGCTACAGTTTTATTAACCCCACTTCACATGTATAATACAGGAGACAGTATCAGCTAATGCTGGAGAAGTATACGTCAGAGGTGGCATTCAGCCGGTTAAGACCGGTTCGCCCGAACTGGTAGCGGAAATCGGCTCTATGCCGTCCTATTTAGGCACGTTTTTGAGGCCAGGCGCATGCTTTCCAGCTCTATTCTGACGATGATGGTTATCACATCTCCAGCTCGAGTCATGCTTTCAGACTGACCTGTAAAGATGTTCCATTAATGCAGCCAGAGTTGCTTTGTTGACGGGTGGAAGAGTGCGAATGAAGGTGCTGTATTTTCTCACCCTGTCTTTGTCATCCAGTGTATCTGATGGAGAAGAGGAAGGGTAGAAATTGAATTACCTGGAAATAACCACCATGTGGAGGAAAAGACGACTGGAATTGACCTGTCCCTTCAGCAGCACCAAGGTATTTGCAAAGATTATTTAGCCAATCGCCTTCTCCTTCATCGACACAATTACAAATACAGGTGGTCCTTGACTTATGACCACAACTAAGCCTTTGGTCACAACTGAGTTTTGGTCACCACCACATAAAAAAGATGTTGATACTCTGGAAAGAGTGCAGAGAAGAGCACCAAAAATGATCAGGGGGGGTGGAGGCTAAAACACATGAAGAACAGTTACAGGAATTGTGTTACGTCTAGCTAATGAAAAGAAGGGACGCCGTGGCTCAGGGGCTAGGACGTTGAGCTTGTCGATCGAAAGGTCGGCAGCTCGGCGGTTCGAATCCCTAGTGCTGTCGTGCAACAGGGTGAGCTCCCGTTCCTTGTCCCAGCTTCTGCCAACCTAGCAGTTTTGAAAGCATGTAAAAATGCAAGTAGAAAAAATAGGGACCACCTTTGGTGGGAAGGTAACAGCGTTCCGTGCGCCTTTGGCATTTAGTCATGCCGGCCACATGACCACGGAGACATCTTTGGACAGCGCTGGCTCTTTGGCTTTGAAACGGAGATGAGCACCGCCCCCTAGAGTCGGGAACGACTAGCACATACGTGCCAGTGGAACCTTTACCTTTACCTTTAGCTAATGAAAAGAAGGACCAGGGGTGACAGGATAGCAGTGTTCCAATATTTGAGGGCCTCCTACAAAAACAAGGGAATCAAACTCTTTCCCAAAGCACCAAAAGACAAGCAAAGAAACAGTGATTGGAAACTAACCAAGGAGAGAAGCAACTTAGAACTAAGGAGAAATTTCTTACTGATGAGAATGATCAACCAGTGGAACAGAAGTTGCCTTCAGAAGTTGTGGGTGCTCCAACACTGGAAGTTTTTAAGAAGAGACTGGATGACCATTTGTCTGAAATAATATAGAGTCTCCTGCTTGAGCAGGGGGTTGGATTAGAAGACCTCCAAGGTCCTTCCATCTCAGAGGTGAAATCAAAATTTTTTAACTATCGGTTCTGCGGGCGGGGCTTAGTAGACGTGGTACGGTTTGGTGGGGGTAGCTTGGCGGGGGTGGCAGGGAAAGGATGCTGCAAAATCTATTGTAATGTCCTTCCTGTCAAAGACTACTTCAGCTTTAATTGCAATGATACAAGAGCAACCAACAGATTTAAACTTAATGTCAACCGCTTTAATCTAGATTGCAGAAAAGATGACTTCTGTAACAGAATCATCAGTGCTTGGAATACTTTACCTGACTCTGTGGTCTCTTCCCATAATCCTAAAAGCTTTAACCAAAAACTTTCTACTGTTGACCTCACCCCATTCCTAAGAGGACCATAAGGGGCGTGCATAAGCGCACAAACGTGCCTACCGTTCCTGTCCTATTGTTTTTCTTTTCTTCTTCCCATATATATATAGATGCTTATACCTCCTAATATTTACTCATATATATGTTTATATACTATATAATCTTTTTATATGATGTTGTGACAAAATAAATAAATAAATAAATAAATAAATAAATAAATAAATAAATAAATAAAATCCCCATTCCCACCCCACTCTGGAGCCAGCTAGAAGTGGTATTTGCTGGATCTCTGAACTGCTCAAAATTTCCGCTACCGGTTCGGCAGGACCTGCTGAATTTCTCCCCTGTTCCACCTCTATTATTCTATGTTTTATCTTCTATCCAGGTGCACTCGATAGAGCTTCAGAGCTATTCCATAATGCATTACCTAATGCTGAGATCCAAAAAGGATAAAGTTCTTTGGTCAGTAGTGCATCGTCTATTTCACAAAGAAAACATTTTAATGTATCGGTAACATCTTCCAGCCGGTTCATCCCAGCCCTCAGCTTAACACTTCTGGCATCTTTTTTGAAACATTCCAAAAGCTCCCTCACAGATGAAGGATCTCCATTCTTCAGGTAGATATGTTTACTTCCCAAACCTTAAATAAGAAAAAAATAAACATAATTAAAAAAAACCCCAACCAATGTCAAAGAAACAAGATGCTCCATGACATTATATGTGGAACAACCTCACGTAATGGCTCTGAGCCTCTTGTTTATATTTCATCTGCAGAAAATGTTTTGAAATTGTTTCAGTGATGTTGCTGGAAACAAAAATCAGATCTTGAAGAGGACCTTAACTCTTAATTAAAAAAATTAACTGCCTATTAACCTCTATAACTGTCTGGTTCTGCAACCCAGTAAGACAGACACAGACTTCAGAGGATCATTAGAACTGCAGAAAAAACAATGGCTACCAACCTGCCTTCCATTGAGGACCTGTATACTGCACAAGTCAAAAAGAGGGCTGTGTTGTGTCTCGCCCGCTTTCACCGCAGCCGGGGCCTTCTTATCTGCTTCCGAACGCTGAGGAATGTCCTAGTATGCCTCCCGGCTCCAGCCCTGGCTCCATGCCCAGACAGGCTGAGGAGGAAGAAGTACCTCTAGCCCTCAGCTCTGGCTCCATGCCCAGGCAAACGGAGCAACTAGACCCCTCCCCCTCCCCCACAGCATGTGAGTCTGAGGAAGGTCAATTACCAACAGCTGCAGACTGGAGTGACCCTCGCTTCAGAAGAATTGATAGGCGGCAGCAACAGAAGGAAGGGAAGGGCAGGCCTGGATAAGTGCTGAGTCATGGAGCCACACCCCATGGCCTATATAAAGGATCTGCTTTCTGGCATTCTCTGAGTCAGGCAAAGTCTAACATATCTTGCTGAAGTCACTTTCTGGTCTCCTGCCTGCCTTGAGAACTTTGCTAGGACTTTGGCAGAGCTGCAGAGGCATGCCTGATTCGGATTTCCCTGACCCGGTCGTCAGCGGAGGAGTGGGACACGACAGGCTGTGAATCTGATGGTGATGCTTTTTAAGTCCTCCATCCGAGTGCATCTCCAATTTTCGGGAATCTGAACAGACGCCCGTCTCCACTTACCGTACTGCGTAACAAATGCGATACAGCTGTTCACTATAATCGGCACGTCATTTCTGCTGAGTTGCTGATCTTCTAAGAGGTTGCCATTGGTACCGGCTGCTTTTTCAATGGCACTATGCCAGACGGTGAAATCCAACCTGGTGTGGCCACGGATGTATAAGGTTCTGCAAAAAAAGTTTGAGAAAAGATATCAAAAATTTTAAAGAGAGAGAGGGAGGGAGGGAGGGAGAGAGAGAGAGAGAGGTGAAAATGCTTTCTCTGTCAATGAAAAGCCAGGGCAAGGACCAATCACACAAATGCTGCAATGGCAAAGTGTGACACTAGACCAGGGGTGAAATCCAGCAGGTTCCGACAGGTTCTGGAGAACTGGGAGTGGAATTTTGAGCAGTTCGATGAACCGGTAGCGGAAATTTTGAGTAGTTTGGAGAGCCGGCAAATACCACCTCTGGCTGGCCACAGAGTGGGGTGGGAATGGAGATTTTGCAATATCCTTCCCCCAGGAGTGGGGTGGGAATGGGGATTTTGCAGTATCCTTCCCCAAGGAGTAGGGAGGGAATGGGGATTTTGCAATAGCCTTCCCCCAGGAGCGGGGAAGGAATGGGGATTTTGTAGTATCCTTCCCCTGGAGTGGGGAGGGAATGAGGATTTTGCAATATCCTTCCCCCAGGAGTGGGGTGGGAATGGGGATTTTGCAATATCCTTCCCCCAGGAGTGGGGAGGGAATGGGGATTTTGCAGTAACCTTCCCCCAGGAGTTGGGAGGGAATGGGGATTTTGCAATAGCCTTCCCCCAGGAATAGGGAGGGAATGGGGATTTTGCAATATCCTTCCCCCAGGAGCGGAGAAGGAATGGGGATTTTGTAGTATTCTTCCCCTGGAGTGGGGAGGGAATGGGGATTTTGCAGTGTCCTTCCCCCAGGAGTAGAGAGGGAATGGGGATTTTGCAATAGCCTTCCCCCAGGAGCAGGGAAGGAATGGGGATTTTGTAGTATCCTTCCCCTGGAGTGGGGAGGGAATGGGGATTTTGCAGTGTCCTTCTCCCAGGAGTAGGGAGGGAATGGGGATTTTGCAATAGCCTTCCCCCAGGAGCAGGGAAGGAATGGGGATTTTGCAATATCCTTCTCCCAAGAGTGGGGAGGAAATGGGGATTTTGCAATATCCTTCCCCTGAAGTGGGGAGGAAATGGGGATTTTGCAGTATCCTTCCCCTGCCATGCCCACCAAGCCACGCCCACAGAACCGGTAGTAAAAAAAAAATGGATTTCACAACTGCACTTGACCAAAGCCACCATACCTAAAAGTCATGAAAACAGGAGGCACAAAAGCCAGAGAAAGCTCCCTCAGGAAACGAAACTAAGTTGTTAAGGGAACAAAAGGACAAAAGTTGGGTCTGAGCAAGCAGTTCTCGACTTACGACAGCTTATTTTTTTTTGACCAAAGTTACAACATCCCTGAAAAAAAAGTGACTTAGGATCGTTTTTCACACTTACGACCATTGCAGTATCGTCGTGGCCACATGATCAAAATTTGGATGTTTGGCAACTGCCTCATATTTATGACAGTTGCAGTGACCAGGAGAGAGGGGCATGCGAGCCCACCCTCCCGCCAGACCTTCTGACAAATAAAGTCGATGGGGAAGCCAGATTTGCTTAACAACCGTGTTACTCACTTTAACAGCTGCAGTGATTCACTTAACCACCCTGGCAAGAAAGTTCGTAAGGTGGAGCAAAGCTCACTTCACAAGTATCTCAGCGAGCAACAGCAAGTCTGGGCTCAATTTCGGTCATAAGTCGAGGACTATCTGTAATGGATGGAACCAGGTTTATGAACTTTGTGTATCAGAATTCCACTGCCTGGTTCCCAGCAAAGGTTTTACTTCTAACCGTATAGACTCAATACGATTTTGGTAAACGCAGTCCAGTGCTCTATTTCTATGAAGTTTCTATTTCACAGCCCTTTCAAGAGAATTAAGCAGTCCTCTGAGAATATCCAAAGCATCTGTTGTGGCTTGTCAGCCCCTCCAGGAACCGAATCAGAGGAGGCAGCGTGGGAGTTAGGATCAGCATCACGGCAACCTGAGAGCTCCGAGTGGAGAAGAGGGAATAGAGCTGGCAGAGAGAGAGAGAAGAGACAGAGCCTGGGCCATCTGTCAGCCCTAGATGGAGAGTCAACAGCCCCCAGGTCTGGAGGTGGCTGATGAGGAAGAGGAGGAACAGCTGGGCCCAGTGTCTGGTGCGCGGATGCACAGAAGGCAGAGGAGAGGAGAGCAGTGGAAATATATGGGCCAGTCCTTGAGACAGAAGAGTCACCGCTGCTAGTGAAGCCACACCCTAGCGCTGGGGATAAGAGGCAGGGGGTGGAGATGAATAGATGTGGCAGACAACTATTTATTTTCCAGCCGGAGAGACTTATTAGCCTGCGTTGAGAGAGAAACTTTTGGCTGGGGCTGCTGGCACTCCTAATAAAGGAATTATTATTTAAATACAGAGAGTTTGTCATGTTTGGGGAGCTGGGTCAGAACAGCATCAAGGCAGAACTATCTCCATCTGTCTTGAAAGTCTTCTAAAGCTACGTACCCACCCACACATCTGCAAATGGATATTTGCCAGGATTTCTAGCAAATCCCTCCAACTGGTTTCCTCAGCCCTCACCCTTGTCTTGAGCACCTACTGTAGAATGTACAGCTTACCTTCCTTTCTCGACCAGTAGCAGAACATCTGTTTTTTCTCCATTTTGGATGCAGCTGCTGATCGCTGAAACATGAAAGGCAGAGCCGTTTGCAAACTTAAACAAATCTGCTTTTTTCCTAAGTGCACGAAATCTGTAGGAAACTTACGCACAATGAGGGTTGGAAATAATCGATTTTTAATAGCCATTCATCTCAGGACAAGAGAAATTAGCAAGTAGGAAAGAGGAAAGAAGCAGCTGTCAGGCCCAAGGAAAAGAGAACGAAGCAATTTTGCAGGTTGTAGAGACCACTCCCCTCAGGTCGCTGTGGGTAACCCTGGGAGACAACCTTGAGAGAGATAAGTCTGGAATGTGCATCTGTCTTTGGCAGCCATGCTGTTTCATCGGTTTCCCATTCCCCTTACCTATGGCAACTCGAGAGCAGGGATGCTTTGCGAGTTGACAACTGTTATGAAAACAATCTAATATTTTTTTTCTTTTAAGTCTTACTTAACTCCTGGAGCCGCCTTAGATGCATTGAATTCTCTTGCGAATTTTCCAGTTCGAGGCAAAAATACAAGCTGGTCTTCTCTAAAGCAAACCAGCCTTTTTTCCAATTATCCAAGTCCTGGCAATCCTTGTAGAACAACTGGCCAATGACATCAATTTCTCTTTCATGAAGACCTCTGGCCAATTCAGGTACGAAGTGCTATTTCGAACAGAAACGAAAATTAGTACAAAGATTTGAGCCAAAGTTCCTGCTTAGAATTCAAAAGTTCAAGAGAAGGCTACAAAATCTTCTTCAAGTACTTTTCGAAACAGAAAAGTTAGAATTTTGGCTCAAGAAAGAAAAAAATAAATAAATCTTCAGGTGGTGAAGGAAGGAAAATATTTAGGAATCTATTTAATAGCAAGACGTGCAACCATTGAAGAAGATAATTATACAAAATTGATGCAACAAATTAAATGAGATCTGGAGAAATGGAAGAACTTGCAATTACCGAATGTGGGAAGAATAGCTACTATAAAAATGAATATATTGCCAAAATTACTTTTTTTTTTTTGTTTCAAACAATTCCTATAAAATTAGACCAAAAAAAAAATTCAATGAAGTGAATAAATTAATTTTAAAATATACAGTAGTGGTCAAAATTGTGGAAACCTTTAGGGGAAAATGTATTTTTGAGGTTTGATGGCTAATAACACCACTTTTTTTTTTTTTTTTGAGTTTCAAGATAATCCTATTCCACTGCTGGAATGGCCTGGGAATAGCCCAGACCTTCACCCAATGGAAAATCTAGGGAACCAACGAAAGAAACTTGTTAGTCAGAAGCGACCCAGCAATAAAACCCAATTAATAGAAGCAATTCTTCAATCTTGGTGTCACATTATAACAGCTGCAGAACTCAAAGACTTGGCTCACTCCATGGAAAGACGTTGTAAGGCCGTCATTCATGCTAAAAGTTGCCCAACGTAGTATTCACTGACATGATGATCATTTTTGTCGTTTTTTCTACGTGTTTCACTTTTCTTCTGTATATACTGTAACTGCTATTCTAACAGCCAATCCTTCATAAAAGTTATTGCATTACATTCTTGATTAAATTATCTTTCCATTGATACCTAATTTTATGGTACTACTCCCGGAAAAAAAAGTGGTGTTCTTAGCTAATTTTAGAAAATACACTTTTCCCAAAAGGTTTCCACAATTTCGGCCACTATTGTATTTGGCAGGGGGAAAGAGCAAAAATAAGATTGAAAATGCTACAAGAATCTAAAAAACAATGGGGGTTTTGGGTTACTAGATTGGGAGCTTTGCTATCACTGAAAGAGGGAATAAATCGGAGACATATAAGATTATTACTATTGGAGGAACATGATTTTCAACTGGGGTGACATGCTTTTTTGTGGGAAGAATAAAATACCCAGATACTTCCAAAGACATTATATATAAAAAAAATCACTATTTATAGCGTGAGAAAAAGTTGAAACAAAAAATTATAGGAAAATACCAGTCGGGCTTTCTAAGATGGAAGCATTGATACATCCAAATGTTATTAACTTGGAAAGAATTGTAACATATAAAGACATCTTAAATGAAGATGGGAAATTAAAAATGATACAGGAACTGCAAAACCAAGGAACAGACCTAGCATGGTAGACATACTTGCAAATATAATCAAGATACGTGAAAGACGCCGAGACACAAGGATTCTATAAAGAGCCAAGAGTACTTGATTAGATATTTTTAGGGACGGATGAAAAATTAATAAAGAAAATATATAATGTCTGTGAAGTTCTAAAATGAAAGATGAAGACGGGAAAGAAACGATGATAGCTTGGGTAGTGGTGAAATTCAAAAATTTTCCCTACCAATTTTGTGGGTGTGGCTTGGTGAGGGGGGATCATGTGACTAGGTGGGTGTGGCCAACTTTTTAAAAAATTCTTAGTATTTTTTAACTAAAAATGTTTTTAAAAACTTCCGACAATCAGCTGTGACAATCAGCTGTGCCACGCAACTGTCAGAACCTCTTTTTTTTTTTTTACTTTTTTAAAGCATTTTTTTAGTGCCTGTTCGGGTGAACCAGTAGCATTTTTTACTACCGGTTCAGGCAAACCAGCCTGAGCCGGTAGCGTTTCACCCCTGAGCTTGGGCAAAAAGCCTTGGATATACCATGAAAGAAAGAAAACATCTACTCTTAAAATGGCTTCTACCTGTAAAAACTTGGGTGGAGTTTCTTAACTCAAGATTTTTTTGAAAAAAAAACCCTAGATTTTATTTATGTTTAACCGCACCGTTTCTTAAAAAGCAACAAGAACCGTTGCCATTAACCAAGAAAACAATTTTACTTCTTTGCGATCTAAATTTGCTTCCATTAAAAAAAACAAAAAAAAACCCGCTTTGTCTGAGATCTCCTTGTTAAAACAAAAGTGTTTTCTCTCCATTTCCTTTAAAGGTGTCTGTTTTTAACGTGAACAGATAATTACCAAAATTACCTTAGCAATTGCCCGAGTCCATTTTCGTTGAGAATTCGCCGTGTCGGCTCCGAAGAGAAAGGCACGTTCTGACAGTAAGTAGACTTCAAAAGTAAACATCGCTCTAAAATTGCCAAGGAGACGATGAATCAAATTTATGTAGCATTAGCTTTACAAAAGGAAAACAATAAGGGGTACAGTTTGTTCTCAGGACTTATTCCTCTTGCCTTGGAAACGGACTGCAAGAGTTTTTTGCCCTCTCAAGTGCTTTACTTGTGTTGCATTTGTTTGGAAGATAATGGGGAATCAATATGCATTTGATAGTCTAATGAAGAATTTTTCTATTCCAGCTGGAATAAATAGAGGGGAAAAAATAAGAATTTCACATCTGGGCAAACCTACGGCGTCAGGAGGTTCCGCCTTACTTGGACACAGGCAGGGGAGAAATTGCTAGAGGTGCTTCTAATTATTCCACCTCCTTATTTGTTAAAAAAAAAAAGATTATTTCATACACACAGAGCTAACACCTTTCAAATCTGTTTTGCCTCCCGGAACAAGTACCCCCGGAGCTATCAGAGATGAGGATCCTGCCTTAAAAAAAATTGACAGGAATATCCTCATACCTCTGGAAAAGTTTGACATTTTTACAAGCTCCACCGATTTAAAAAGAGCAATTGAATACCAAGGAATTTTAAATTTCACTACATTCATTAAGAGTAAAGTTTTATTGGGAAAGAGCAAATTCAAAGTCTTCACACTGCCTATAAAACACAAGGATCATTTCTCAGAAGATCATTCATTCATTCATTTGTTTATTCATCCATCCATCCATCCATCCACTCTCACTCACTCGCTTCATTTGTATATTGCCAGACCTGCCATGAACTCTTAAACCTACTAATTTTAAAAGACCAATCAATATCAAGTAATTTTAATTTCATTGTTCATTAAGAGTAATGTTTTATTGGAAGAGAGAAAATTCAAAGTCTTTATGCTGTCCATAATGTGTGAGTTTAATTTCTCAGAGCATTCATTCATTCATTTACTCACTCACTCACTTCATTTATTGATTCATTGATTCAGATCATTCATTCACTGATTCAGATCATTCATTCATTGATTCAGATCATTCATTCAGATCATTCATTCATTCATTTACTCACGCCATTCATTGATTCGTCAATTCAATCATTGATTCATTCATTCATTTACTCACTCACTCACTCACTCACTTCATTTATTGATTCATTGATTCAGATCATTCATTCACTGATTCAGATCATTCATTCATTGATTCAGATCATTCATTCAGATCATTCATTCATTCATTTACTCACGCCATTCATTGATTCGTCAATTCAATCATTGATTCATTCATTCACTCACTCACTCACTCACTTCATTTATTGATTCATTGATTCAGATCATTCATTCACTGATTCAGATCATTCATTCATTGATTCAGATCATTCATTCATTCATTTACTCACGCCATTCATTGATTCGTCAATTCAATCGATTCATTCATTCATTTACTCACTCACTCACTCACTTCATTTATTGATTCATTGATTCAGATCATTCATTCACTGATTCAGATCATTCATTCATTCATTCAGATCATTCATTCAGATCATTCATTCATTCATTTACTCACGCCATTCATTGATTTGCCAATTCAATCATTGATTCATTCATCCATTGATTCATTCATTGATTCCATTTCATTCAATCAACCGTCAATCAACCAGTGCAGTGGTGAGATCCTACCGGTTTAACAACTGGTTCGCTGAGGGTGCGCGCCAGATGAGCACTCGCATGCACACTTTGCAAAAAATTAAACTTCCGCGTTGCTGAGAGCAAGCAAAACAGCTGAGGAGCAGCAATCCACTTTGCTGCCCTGATCAGCTGGGCTTTGAAAGCAGAAATATAGGTAAGTATAATGCAGGAGTAGACAGGCCTGTTTCAAAGAGAGAACCAGTTCATTCATGGCTGAAAGTCAGAGCAAACGGTTCTCCCGAACCAGTCCGAAACGGTAGAATCCCACCACTGAAGCAGTGGAACTCAGAAGTTGTAGGTGCTCCATCACTGGAAGCTTTCAAAAAGAGACTTGACAATCATTTCTCCGGAATGGCATAGAGTCTCCTGCTTGAGCAGGGGCTGGACTAGAAGACTTGCAAGGTTCCTTCCAGCTCTATGATTCTGTGTTCTATTTCCTTATCTTTGGATCGGCAGTGAACTTCCAGCAATTTACAATGAGAAATCCAGAATTAAAACTTCCACAGTAAGAATGTAACAACCATTATAAAAAGTTATAAAAACAACAACAACAACAGTGATATCCATTGTCATCGGGGCACTTGGTACCATGTCCAAGAATTTTACAAAACACATCAAGAAATTGCAGCTTCCTGCAAAAACACCAGCGGAACTGCAAAAAAACTGCATTACTCGGAACATCATATATCTTAAGAAGATAACTTGGTTGATCCCTAGGATGCTGGCAGCAACCCGTATCAATCATGAGCATCAGTTAAGCGTATTTGTGACACATTTTTAGATGTTCAGTTGACTGAGTTTCATGTTTAATGAATAAAAGATAATAATAATAATAATAATAATAATAATAACAACAACAACAACAACAACAACAATAATATCAACACCGACAGAGAAAATCGTTAACGAAAACCAACAAAGACCCCATACTTACCCCATGGGTAAGGTGTCTTCCGACTTATGAATGACAAGACAGATGACTTCACCGATGTCCAACGTCCCATTTGGGGTGGCCATCTTCTCATTCTCATAGTAACTCAAAAAGCCGCTTTCCAACACGCACCATCTCTTACTGCACTCTATATTTAAAGATGGATTTCTTTATTAACTGGAGCGTTAACCATTATCACAGAACAATTAGCAAATAATTCATAATGGGAACAGGGATAGCCAACGGAAGTTTTTAGATGAATCTTGCAAAACTTCAATCTTCCATCTGCCTTTACCCAAAGGTTTCCGTGATTGAGTGATGCGCATCAAATTTGCTAGCTGTTATTTTCGAAATGGGACAACTCATCCCGGCCAACTCATCCCGGCCAACTCACCTGCCCAACTTAATGAGGACAACTCGCCACAGGACAACTTGTTGCAGGAAAATTTAACATGGGATAATTTAACATAACTACACTGTTTTCCATCACTGTTTCTTCAACTTTGTTTTAATTTTTGTCATTCCCATTTCATTCTGTCCCTCCTTCAGTGTCCTTGTTTTAATAACAGAATAACAGAGTTGGAAGGTCTTTGTTGTGTCTGCGCCCACCGAGCTGGGCCCCCTGCCAGAAAGTGACTTGGAAAGTGAGGGGGAAGGGCCGTCAGGACTTACTTCGGGAGCACCGGCTTCCCTGGCTCAGCTCCAGGAGCCAGAGGCAGGCCAAGTGGAGGAGATAACGAGGCCTCCGTCCCCTGACTCTTTCCCCCCCAAGGCCACGCCTCCAGACCCAGCTGATGGCAATCAGGCCTGGCTGGACCCTAGGTTTCGTAGGCAGGAGAGGCGGGAACAACAGAAGTAGGGGTGGGGCAGGCCTAGGAAGTGCTGAGTCATGGAGCCACACCACACAGATATAAAGGCAGCAAGAACTGCTATGCCTCTTTGTAGCAGGCAAATCAACTGCTTAACTAAGAGCTGAAGTACTGTTTGATTCATCGGCGTCGAGGGAGATAACAGAGACACTTGGCAGATGCTCCCTAGTTTGCTGCCAGAGCTGCTAGTGCCGGCTAATTAAGCCATCGCTCGGACGGAGGCGAGGGGGGACAGACCAGTCTTCTAGTCCAAACCCCTGCCCAGGCAGGAAACCCTATACCACTTCAGACAAATGGTTGTCCAATCTTTGCTTAGAAACTTCCAATGTCGAAGCATTCACAACTTCTGGAGGCAAGTCGTTCCATTGTCCGCCACTGTTTCTTCAACGTTATTTTAATTTTTGTCATTCCGGTTTCATTTTGTCCCTCCTTCAGTGTCCTTGCTCTAATGATTCTATTCCAAAATTTCTTTTATATTAGTGTAATTCTTGTATACTTCAAAGAAATGGTAGAACAGAATCCTTAAAGACAGGGTCCCGGTGGAAGGACAAAATGAAATGGAAATGACAAAAATTAAAGTAATGTCAAAGAAACAGTGGCGGGTAAAAGATCAGGGTGAGTAGGCTACGGCAAGCTGGCTGCTGTGAGTTATCCTAGACTCGTTATTTTAACTTGGAAAGGATTCTGTTGTTAATGAACACACCATTTTGCAAAATTATTTGCAGACTTGGAGGCTACATTCTGCTGGGTAATTTAAATTAATTGGGTCATAATAGCAATAGCACTTAGACTTATATACCACTTTACAGTGCTTCACAGCCCTCTCTAAATGGTTTACAGAGTCAGCCTATTGCCCCCAACAATCTGGGTCCTCTTTTTACCCACCTCAGAAGGATGGAAGGATGAGTCAACCTTGAGCTGGTCAGGATTGAACTCCAGACTGTGGGCAGAGTTAGCCTGTAATGTTGCATTCTAACCAGTGTGGTACCATGGATGGATGGAAGGAAGGGAGAGAGGGAGGGAGGACTACAATAGACTTATACATCATTTCATAGTGCTTTATAAAAAGGTAAAGGTTCCCCTTGCACATATGTGCTAGTTGTTGCTGACTCTAAGGGGCGGTGCTCCTCTCCGTTTCAAAGCTGAAGAGCCAGCGTGGTCATGTGGCCGGCATGACTCAACACCAAAGGCGCACAGAACACTGTTACCTTCCCACCAAAGGTGGTCCCTATTTTTTCTACTTACATTTTTACATGCTTTCAAAACTGCTAGGTTGGCAGAAGCTGGGACAAGTAATGGGAGCTCACCCCGTTACACAGCAGCACTAGGGATTTGAACCGCTGAGCTGCTTTATAGCCCTTCTAAGTGGTTTATAGAGTCAGCCTGTCATCCCCAATAATTTGGGGCCTCATTTTACCAACCTCAGAAGGATGGAAGGCTGAGTCATCCTTGAGCTTGGTGAGATTCGAACTGCCAAATTTCAGGCAGCCGGCAGCCGGCAGAAATAGCCTGCAGTACTGCACTCCAACCACTGTGCCACTGTGGCTGACTAATAATGCTTTTAAAAATCCAGTCCCCATTCAGGCTGGGAATTCAAATAAGACAGGTAAGCATACCGAGACACCTAACACAGAATGCATAAAAGGGGAGATCAGATGAGCATAGATTACCGTATTTTTCAGAGTATAAGATGCACTTTTTTCCCTCCTAAAAGAGGCTGAAAATTTGGGTGTGTCTTATACTCTGAATTTAGCTTTTTCAAAGCTTTTTTCAGCCCTAACGAGGCACTAGAAAGTGAAGCAATCTCTGTGCTTTCCCTGATCCCTCCGACTCTCAGCTGTGCTTCAGTAGCTTTTTTCAGTGAAGCGATCTTCCGTGCTTTGCCTGCTCCCTCCGACTCTCAGCTGTGAAGGTTTTTTTTCAGCCCTAACGAGGCGCTAGCGAGTGAAGTGATAATCTCTGTGGTTTGCCTGCTTTTCTCATTGCTTCTCTCTCCAAAGAATAGTTTTTATTTATTTATTTATTTTTCGTATTTATATACCGCCCTATCTCCCTAGGGACTCAGGGCGGTTTACAGGCAGATAAAAATACATATAAATACAAAATAAAACATCCATTAAAAAACTTATTCCAAATAGCCAAATAATTAAAAATAACAATATACATAATAAAACCCATTAAAACCAATTTAAATTTAAAATCTAAAATCTAGTCCAGTCCTGCGCAGATGAATAGATGAGTTTTAAGCTCATGAAAGGTTCGGAGGTCCGGAAGTTGACGAAGTCCAGGGGGAAGCTCGTTCCAAAGGGTGGGAGCCCCCACAGAGAAGGCCCTTCCCCTGGGTGTCGCCAGACGGCACTGCCTAGCTGATGGCACCCTGAGGAGTCCCTCTCTGTGAGAGCGCACGGGTCGGTGAGAGGTATTCGGTAGCAGCAGACGGTCCCGTAAATAGCCCGGCCCTATGCCATGGAGCGCTTTGAAGATCATTACCAAAACCTTGAAGCGCACCCGGAAGGCCACAGGCAGCCAGTGCAGTCTGAGCAGGAGAGGTGTTACGTGGGAGCCCCATGTAGAGAGCCCCATGTAGAGAGCATTGCAGTAATCCAGACAAGATGTCACGAGAGCGTGAGTGACCGTGTATAGGGCATCCCGGTCTAGAAAGGGGCACAACTGGTTGTGCTTTAGAAGCTGTTTTTTATCCCCAAGTAGGGGATAAAAATCAACAAACTAATGTGCTGAAACTGACCAGACTAAGGACGCTAGCCAGATGAATACCTGGTAGACTAGGAATTTTCCCCCCATTTTCCTCCCCAAAAACTAAGCTGTGTCTTATACTCATTTTTTTTTTAATTATTTATTTTGTCAAGCATGTCTTTTATGACAGATAGTAGTGTAAACATAATTATAAATACATGTAAAAGATGCGAATAAAAGAAAACATTAGGACAGGGACGGTAGGCACGCTGGTGCGCTTATGCACGCCCCTTACAGACCTCTTTGGAATGGGGTGAAGTCTACAGTAGACAGAATGGGGTGAGGTCTACAGTAGGGGCCTCTGGTGGCTCAGCAGACTAAGTCTGTCTGTTATTAACACAGCTGCTTGCAATTACTGCAAGTTCAAGTCCCACCAGGCCCAAGGTTGACTCAGCCTTCCATCCTTTATAACAGGGGTGTCCAAACTTGGTCCCTTTAAGACTTTTGGACTTCAACTCCCAGAGTCCCTCAGCCAGCAAAGCTGGCTGAGGAACTCTGGGAGTTGAAGTCCAAAAGTCTTAAAGGGACCAAGTTTGGACACCCCTGCTTTATAAGGTAGGTAAAATGAGGACCCAGATTGTTGGGGGCAATAAAAGTTGACTTTGTATATAATATACAAATGGATGAAGACTATTGCTTAACATAGTGTAAGACGCCCTGAGTCTTTGGAGAAGGGCGGGATATAAATTCAAATTTTTTTTAAAAAAGTCTAAGGTTGAAGTTTTGGGGATTTGGGGAAGAAACCACAGAGTCAGGTAGTGCCTTTCAGGCGTTGACAACTCTGTTACTAAAGCCTTATTGTTGTGTCTTGTCCGCTCTCACCGCAGCCGGGGTCTGCTTATCTGCTCCCGAACACGGAGGAATGTATGCCTCCCGGCCCCAGTTCTGGCTCCATGCCCAGACAAGCTGCAGAGGAGGGGGCACCTCCTGGTCCCAGCCCTGGCTCCATGCCCAAGCAGGCTGCAGAGGAGGGAGCATCGCCCGGCCCCAGCCCTGGCTCCATGCCCAGGCAAACGGAGCAGCTAGACCCCTCCCCCTCCTCCACAGCATGTGAGCCTGAGGAAAGTTTACTTCCAACAACAGCTGATTGGAGTGACCCTCGGATCAGAAGATTGGATAGGCGGAGGCAACAGAAGGAAGGGAGGGGCAGGCCTTAATGAGTGCTGAGTCATGGAGCCACACCCCATGGCCTATATAAAGGATCTGCTTTCTGGCAGTCTCTGAGTCAGGCAAAGTCGAACTTATCTTGCTGAAGTCACTTACTGGTCTCCTGCCTGCTCTGAGGACTTTGCTAGGACTTTGGGCAGAGCTGCAGAGGCAAGCCTGATTCGGATTTCCCTGACCCGGCCGTCAGCGGAGGAGTGGGACATGACACTTATTTTCTTCAGTCTAGTTTGGATTGGTTTACCATGAGTTTGTATTAATTGTGTGCTCGTGTATTGTTTTGGTTGAAGCTGAAGTATTCATTGGCATAGTACATAAAATCAGATGATTTAATGTACTGTGCTTAGGTCAGACCGAAGACGGGGAAGTTCTAAGTTTTACTCTGAAAAATAAATTTGACTCCGAAAAATACGGTAGGTTTTTGGTGTTTTTTTTTGCATTTATATCCCGCCCTTCTCCGAAGACTCAGGGCGGCTTACACTATGTCAAGCAATAGTCTTCATCCATTTGTATATTATATACAAAGTCAACTTTTATTGCCCCCAACAATCTGGGTCCTCATTTTACCTACCTTATAAAGGATGGAAGGCTGAGTCAACCTTGGGCCTGGTGGGGCTTGAACCTGCAGTAATTGCAGGCAGCTGCTGTTAATAACAGACTGCATTAGTCTGTTGAGCCACCAGAGGCCCTGTAAGTAAAGTAAAATCTTGCCTGGATCTAAAATCAATATTTGCACATTTCACATCTGATATCCTGAACCTATGTATTTTACATACACCTCTGCACCAAATAAAGTTCTTTGAACTTCCATCCCTATCGGAAATAATCAGATTTGTAAATTAAGCCCATTACTTCGCTTCCTATCTAGGCTCATTTACAGTAAGTAGCCAGGGCAATTTCAACCGAAGCTCTCAACTTAATCAAGGGGATGTTTTGGTGGTTAATGTGAATAAGGTTAGGAAGGCTTATTCCCTTCCTTTTGTTATTTTTAAATAGCCTCGTTGAAATGACGCAGGGGTATGTGTGTGTGTGTGTTTTTTTTAAAAAAAGAAAAGAAAAGAAAAACAGAGGCTTTTAAAAGCTTCATATTGTCGTCGCCAATTGCAAACGTACAGAAACTGTCAAGACGCAAAACACGAGAGATAGGGAGACAAAAAAAAAAGGATAAAAAGAGAAAGAAAACGTACGCAGAAAAATAAGGCAGCCTCTGAACTCAACCAGAAATGAAAACCGCGGGGAAACAAAATTGCAGCTTGACAGAAGCTGGTTGCAAAATAAAAGGGTTTGAGTGTAGAGCAGCCAAAAGCTAAAAGTGGTAGCTCTTCATCCCAACCCACCACAAGGGATGGAAAGAGAAGTCAAGACTAGGGTCAATCTATTTTACGCTGATGGAAGACAAGCTATAGCGTGAAGGGGAGGGGAGTAAAAAGAGCCTCGAAAAAAATCATCCCACAAAATGTATTCCGATCAGATTTGTAATAAATAAAAACCAGGCAAGATTTCCTATTGAGGTAAAACTGATCAATGTTACTTATTATGTTCTTAAAATGCATAAGGAAAGAAGAAAACTGTAGCTATTCCTTCCTTCCTTCCTCCCTTTCCTTCTCTTCCCTTCCCTCCCCTTTCTTGCTTTCTTTCTTTCTCTTCCTTTCTTCCTCCTACCCTTCCTTCCTGCCTTCCTCTCCTTTCTGTCCATGCACCCTTTTTTCTTTCCTTCATTCTTTTCTTTCTTTCTTTTTTCTTTCTTTTTTCCTTTTTTCTGTTTTCTTTCTTCAGTATCTATCATCTTTATCTCTTAGTTAATCTCTCATCCATCCTACATATATATCTATCATCCATCTGTCTGTCTGTTTATCTATCTATCTATCTTCTATCTCTATCTATCTATCTATCTATCTATCTATCTATCTATCTATCTATCTATCATCTGTCTGTCAGTCTATCTATCTCTATCTATCTTCTATCTCTATCTAACTATCATCTATCTATCTGTCTGTGTCTATCTAGCCATCTCTATCTATCTATCTATCTATCTATCTATCTATCTATCTATCTATCTATCTATCTATCTATCTATCTATCTATCATCTGTCTGTCAGTCTATCTATCTCTATCTATCTTCTATCTCTATCTATCTAACTATCATCTATCTATCTGTCTGTGTCTATCTAGCCATCTCTATCTATCTATCTATCTATCTATCTATCTATCTATCTATCTATCTATCATCTGTCTGTCAGTCTATCTATCTCCATCTATCTTCTATCTCTATCTATCTAACTATCATCTATCTATCTGTCTGTGTCTATCTAGCCATCTCTATCTATCTATCTATCTATCTATCTATCTATCTATCTATCTATCTATCATCTGTCTGTCAGTCTATCTATCTCTATCTATCTTCTATCTCTGTCTATCTAACTATCATCTATCTATCTGTCTGTGTCTATCTAGCCATCTCTATCTATCTATCTATCTATCTATCTATCTATCTATCTATCTATCTATCTCTTCTATATTTGTCTGTCTGTCTGTCTGTCTGTCTATCTCTATCTTCTATCTGTCTGTCTGTCTGTCTCCATCTTCTATCTCTATCTATCTATCTATCTATCTATCTATCTATCTATCTATCTATCTATCTATCCATCCATCCATCCATCCATCCATCCATCTATCTAATCATCCATCCATCCATCTATCTGATTTATCTCACCACAATAACCTGATAATGGCCACTGTTCTGTTTTGCGGATTTTATCATTGGAACATTTTAATCCAGGCTGCCTGTTGATTTAATAGCTGCAGCAGTTTTATGTCTCCCCCCCGCCCCGTTTAGTTGTTTAGTTGTTGTTGGGCGGCCAAAAGAATACAAACAATCAAATGAATGAATAAATAAAATATTAGGTAGGGATATGTTTTCTATTGCAGACCACTTTTCTCCTTCTTCATCCTTGGCTCAAACTATGGTTTGTGAGAGCTAGCATCTGACCAGTATAGTACCAGGATACTCAAGCCATAGATAAGGAAAAACAAACAAACCCAACATACCTTCCTTAATTTTTCTTTCACTAGACAGCTTGGAAGGGTTGATGGAAACCATGTATAAATTATCATAAAGAAAGGATGGTGAGGGTGAATCAGGAGAGGAAGTAGTGTTGGTGCGGTCATCACAGTGGGAAAAATCTATAAAGTAATGAAGAACTATTAGTGGTGGAAGTTAAATTTCATATCATTGCTTAAGACTACCATATTTTTATTTATTATTTATTTATTTATTAATCACACTTTTATACCGCACCTTCTCCCGTAGGACTCAGGGCGGTTCACAGGCATATTAAAAGACAGTATAATAAATAAACTTTAAAACCCAATTAAAACTAAATATTATCATAGCCAAATCACTAAAAACAATACAAAACCTGTTAAAAACCCATTAAAATTTACCTTAAAAAATTTTAAATTTAAAATTCAAAACCCCAAAGTACCAAAACCCCAATTAAAATTTAATAAAACTATTAAGCCAGTCCCGCTTGAATAAATAAGTGTGTTTTCAGCTCACGGCGAAAGGTCCGAAGATCAGGTACTTGGCGTAATCCAGGGGGAAGTTCGTTCCAGAGCGCAGGAGCTCCCACAGAGAAGGCCCTACCCCTGGGGGCCGCCAGCCGACATTGTTTGGCGGACGGCACCCTGAGAAGACCCTCTCTGTGTGAGCGTACGGGTCGGTGGGAGGCATGAGGTAACAGCAGACGGTCCCGTAAGTACCCGGGCCCTAAGCCATGGAGCGCTTTAAAGGTGGTAACCAAAATCTTAAAGCGCACCCGAAAGACCACAGGAAGCCAGTGCAAGCCACGCAGGATTGGTGTTACATGAGAGCAACGAATTGCTCCCACTATTACCCGCGCAGCTGCGTTCTGGACTAGCTGCAGCCTCCGGGTGCACTTCAAGGGCAGCCCCATGTAGAGAGCATTTTCGGAGTATAAGACTCACCTTTCCCCCCCTTAAAAAGGGGTGAAAATTTGGGTGCATCTTATACACCGAATGTAGCCCCGCCCACCCACTGGCCCCCACCCTCTGCCTTCCAGCAATTTACCTCCTTGCAACAAGCAGCAAGAAGCAGCAGCAGCCCATTTTAGTTTCAGCACAGCCTAATTAGCAGAAGTTGATTGTCTGTTGGATCGGCCTCCCAACTCACCTGTTTCAGGCTGCAGGGATTGCCATGGCCTATTGCTGCATGGACCTCTGCTGCTTGCTGCAAGGAGGTAAATTGCTGGGAGCAGATTTTTTTTTCCCTTGTGCTAATCAAGCTATGCTGAAAATGAAAATGAAAGTAAAGCAGGCTGTTTGCTGTTTGCTGCAAGGAGGCAAAATTGCTGGGAGGCAGAGGCATATTTTTTCTTCTTCTTTTCTTCACCAAAAAAGGTAGGTGCGTCTTATAGTCCAGAGCGTCTTATACTCCGGAAAATACGGTACTTGCTCTGAAGAGCGGAAGCTGGAAAGCTTAGGTTGATGCAGAGTACCAGACCTACTTAGAATTTGGTGGAGAGGGAATGGGGATTTTGCAGTATCCTTCCGCCAGGAGTGGGGAGGGAATGGGGATTTTGCAGTATCCTTCCCCTGGAGTGGGGTGGGTTTATCGAGGTTTGTTTTTGTAAGCACCCAGATTCACTGTGATGTGGGTTGTCCTATAAAATTTTCTTAATATATAAATAATAAATACATGCTTGCTCCCCTATTTGTGGGCACCTGATAACCTGAAATCGGTGTCCGCTGAATTATACACAGACACACAACCCCTATTCACAGCCCAACACTGCATCTGCTAACCAGAAATCGGTGTTCATTCAATTGTACAATTGTACACAGACACACCACCTCTATTCACAGCCCCACACAGCACCTGCTAAACAGAAATCGGTGTTCATTCGATTGTACACAGACTCACAACCTCTATTCACAGCCCCACACAGCACTGCTAACCTGAAATCGGTGTTCATTCAATTGTACACAGACACACAACCTCTATTCACAGCCCCACACAGCTTCTGCTAACCAGAAATCGGTGTCCACTGAATTATACACAGACACACAACTTCAATTCATAGCCCCACACAGCACCTGCTAACCTGATATCGGTGTTCATTCAATTGTACACAGACTCACAACCTCTATTCACAGCCCCACACAGCTTCTGCTAACCAGAAATCGGTGTCCACTGAATTATACACAGACCACACAACCCTTATTTCACAGCCCCACACAGCTTCTGCTAATCTGAAATTGGTGTTCACTGAAAGAGAGAGAGAGGGAGGGAGGGAAGGAAGGAAGGAGAGAGAGAGAGAGAGAGAGAGAGAGAGAGAGAGAGAGAGAGAGAGCCCCTATAAGGCACACGCTACCTGAAAACTGTACCTGAAAACTTATTGTGGTGGAGGAATTCCATTTGCAATCTCTGTCCAGATTTTTTGGCTAACAAATATGGGGTGCTGAACACAGGATCACCCGTGGCGCACATCACGTCAGCTCCACTGAACAGCAACATCATGGTCTCCAAGACATCCGGCTTAATAACTGCAGCACACAGCGCCTGATCACAAAGATGAAAAGGATGAGCAGAATGCCAGAAGAAGAGATTGACGTTTCTTAATTGAGCGGGGTCACTCCTCGAAGACAAGAGTGAGCCTACAGAAAAGAGTTATAGTCACCATGGTGGTCTTTGGCTGAAGAGATTGTAAATAAATGCTTTTAAAAGGCTCCTCTGACAATCCCAGCTGAGTTGCCTGATCATCCGAGTCTTTTGTTTTCTTTTAAAAGCATTTTTTTTTTGCCTTTAAAAGAAAAAAAAAGCCTCTGACGATCAGGCAACTCAGCTGGGATCGTCAGAAGAGCCTTTTAAAAGCATTTTTTCTACAATCTCTTCGGCCGAAGAGGTTGAAGGAAAAATGCTTTTAAAAGGCTCCGACGATCCCAGCTGAGTTGCCTGATCGTCAGAGGCTTTTCTTTTAAAAGCATTTTTTCTGCCTTTAAAAGAAAAAAAAAAGCCTCTGACGATCAGGCAACTCAGCTGGGATCGTCAGAAGAGCCTTTTAAAAGCATTTTTTCTACAATCTCTTCGGCCGAAGAGGTTGTAGAAAAAAATGCTTTTAAAAGTAAAAAAAAAAGAGAAGAAGTTGGCCACGCCCACCCAGTCACATTACCCCCACCACCACCAAGCCACGGCCACAGAACCGGTAGTAAGAAATTTTACATTTCGCCACTGGCCGTGTCCCATTTAATCCCAACGCATAGCACAAGATTCTCCATCTCACAAACATTTTAGAGTTGTTGTTTTTTTCAACAACAAGCAAAAAGGACCCCAAATTCTTTCCCATCCTCATCATTTCCACCAGCAATTACCTTATTTAACTCATCCTTGGTTTTAGACAGCAGCGTGATTTTTCTGAATCTCCCTTCTTTGTATTTTTGGGTAATAAAAGTTAGCCTCTTATCAGCCGGGGCATCCATTTGTAATTTTTCATCTGGTTGGAGGTTACCTTCCCAAAAGCTATTGGACCTTTCGTTGCCTATCACAATAAAAAGCTACCAAAAAAAAAAAAAAAAAAGGAAAATCCATTAATCAGAGGGTGGAAAAATGAGATTAAAGGAGTTTGGAAAGGAACTTTTTTTTTTAATATATTTTTTTTATTTTATTCAGAAAATAAAATTAAACCAAAACGTAGGTAGTCCTCGATTTACGACCACAACTGAGCCCAAAATTTCTGTTGCAAAGTGAGACCGTTAAGTGAATTTTGCCCCGTTTTAGTGAATCACCACAGTTGCTAAGTTAGTAATACGGCTATTAAGTGAATCGGGCTTCCCCATTGACTTTGCTTGTCAGAAGGTCGCAGAAGGGGACTACATGACCCCGGGATGCTACAACCATCATAAATGTGAGTCCGTGGATTCCATCAGGCTCTGAGCTTTAAATGCAACCCTTCAGGATTTAAGATGGGATCCAACCTCATCTTTTTAATCACTCGGCAGTTTTAGTTTTCTGATTAACAGATTAACAGAGTTGGAAGGGACCTTGTAGGTCATCTAGTCCAACCCCCCACCCAAGCAGGAGACCCTACACCATTTCTGACAAATGGCAGTCCAATCTCTTCTTGAAAGCCTCCAGTGATGAAGCTCCCATAACTTCGGAAGGCAACTTCTGCTCCATCAATTGATTGTTCTCACTGTCAGAAAATTCCTCCTTATTTTCAGGTTGAATCTCTCCTTGTTCAGTTTCCATCCATTATTCCTTGTCTGGCCTACAGTTGCTTTAGAAAGTAGCTTGACCCCCTCGACTCTGTGAAAGCCCCTCAAATATTGGAAGACTGCTATCATGTCTCCCCTGGACCTTCTCTTCACTAGACTAGCCATGCCCGGTTCCTGCAACCATCCATTGTATGTTTTAGCCTCCAGTCGCGTAATCATCCTGGTTGCTCTTTTCTGCACTTTTTCTAGAGTCCCAACATCTTTTTGATAGTGTGGTGTTCTGTCTCCTTCCCCACTTCGGATTAACAAGCTGGCCTTCAGCCAATGGATTCACGGCTCTTATCAGTCCTGGCAGAGAAATCACAGCTGCCTGCCAAAGTTCAAACAAATGACTCATGTAGCAAGACTTTCAGCTCTTTTTGAAACAGTTCAGCTAAACTTTTGCTTCCCGTGGAGTGAGAGCAGTCCCCAAAGCTCCTTATATATCCTGTGGTATACCCTTTGATGATGCCGCCTCTCCATCTTCTGAAGCGCGGTCAATCCAAGCTTGATTATTATTATTATCAGCTGGGCCTGAAGGCATAGCCTGGGGAAGGGAGGAATCAGGGGATGACGGCCTCATTACGTCCTCCAACTGGTCTGGTTCTGGCTCCTGGAGCCGGGCCAAAGGAATCGGTGCTCCCGAGGTAAGCCTTACCGGCCCTTCCTCCTCACTCTTGGAGTCACTTTCGGGCATGGGGCCAGGTTCGGGGACTGGAGTCACAACAGTGTGGTGACCAAAACTGGACCCAGTATTCTAGTTATTGTTCATTTTAAGACAGAAAAAATCTTCAGAATCACAAGTCCACCAGTTGCTGGGTGGGAATTCTCTGAAATCCATTTAAAACAAAATGAAATCCCATCATTCCAGCTTTGTAAAATCTTAATTTTTTGCAATACGCAGCAAAGAGGTGATTCCGGAGTTGTTTCTGCCAGGCTTTGTAAATGTGAAAGCTTTGTGAAGTTGACTTAAAGAAAAGCTTTGAAGTTAATTAGAAAGAGGTTCTTGTGTGTGGGGAGGAAAATCTGCCTTGTTTACATATCAATTGTAAAGCAAGACTTTGAAAGTCGATTAGTAGAGCACAAGATGGCTACTTTAAAGGAGATGTTTGATTGCTTGAACTTTTACATTCTTTACCGCAAACAAAAGTTACTTTTGAAGACGATGAACAAATAACCTCTGGAGAAAATTGAGTTGGGTGCTAAGGTGGATTTCAAAATTACAACTTAAAAGAACAAGACGGAAATCCTGGACTCACACGTACAATTGGATGATGGTTTAAAAAATGGGGATAAAAAGATGTACAAATAATGAACATCGCAACAACTTGGACTACCCTTTTAAATGGAAATGTAAGAGATTTACTTTTAGAAATTACAAAGGTGATGCAAGGATATTAGAAGAAAAAAGGAGTGTGTGTGTGTGTGTGTGTGTGTGTGTGTTTGTGTGTGTGTGTATATATAGTGGGTTTTTTCCTATCAAAGCAACCTGGTCTACCCAAGTTGGTTCGATAGGAAAAAATCCACTTAATCTTTCCCCTGGTGCAGCTGACAAAGTGAGGAGAACCTGTGGCTTAGAGGTTAATACACCTGCCTAATATGCAAGCAAGCCCAGGTTCGAATCCAAGTAAGGGTATGGCTAGCTGATGCTAGGCTAAATAGCTTGAAATAGATCTATACTAGTCTCCCTTTATTTCTTTGTCAGCAAATATAAATTTAACACTATACACACACAGAGATATATACATATATATATATATATATATATACATATACATATATATATATATATATATATATATATATATATATATATATATATATATATATATATATATATATGCACCTTTTCTACAGTTTCTATACCATGGAAATGAAAACTGGATGCAATATTCCAAGTGTGGTCTTCTCAAGGCATTATAAAGTGGCATTAACACTTCACGTGATCTTGATCTGTTGATGCAGCCTAGAACAGAGTTGGCTTTTGGGGCAGCTACAGCAAACAGCTGGCTCATCCTTAAGTGATTGTCCACTAGGACTCCAAGTTCCCTCTTGCAGTTCCTCTTGAATTTCATGTTGTTAGAGAGCACCCAATATGCAAGCAAGCCCAGGTTTGAATCCAAGTAAGGGTATGACTAGCTGATAAAAGCTAAATAGCTTGAAATAGATCTATACTAGTCTCCCTTTATTTCTTTGTCAGCAAATATAAATTTAACACTATACACACACAGAGATATATACATATATATATATATATATATATATATATATATATATATATATATATATATATATATATATATATATATATATATATATATATATATATATATATATATATATATATATATATATATATATATATATATATATGCACCAAGACAAATTCCTTGTGTGTGTGTGTATAGTGGGTTTTTTCCTATCAAAGCAACCTGGTCTACCCAAGTTGGTTCGATAGGAAAAAATCCACTTAATCTTTTCCCTGGTGCAGCTGACAAAGCGAGGAGAACCTGTGGCTTAGAGGTTAATACACCTGCCTAATATGCAAGCAAGCCCAGGTTTGAATCCAAGTAAGGGTATGACTAGCTGATAAAAGCTAAATAGCTTGAAATAGATCTATACTAGTCTCCCTTTATTTCTTTGTCAGCAAATATAAATTTAACACTATACACACAGAGAGATATACATATATATATATATATATATATATATATATATATATATATATATATATATATATGCACCAAGACAAATTCCTTGTGTGTCCAATCACACTTGGCCAATAATAATAATAATAATAATAATAATAATAATAATATTATTATTATTTATACTGTGGTGACCAAAACTGGACCCAGTATTCTAGTTATTGTTCATTTTAAGACAGAAAAAATCTTCAGAATCACAAGTCCACCAGTTGCTGGATGGGAATTCTCTGAAATCCATTTAAAACAAAACGAAATCCCATCATTCCAGCTTTGTAAGATCTTAATTTTTTGCAATACGTAGCAAAGAGGTGATTCCGGAGTTGTTTCTGCCAGGCTTTGTAAACGTGAAAGCTTTGTGAAGTTGACTTAAAGAAAAGCTTTGAAGTTAATTAGAAAGAGGTTCTTGTGTGTGGGGAGGAAAATCTGCCTTGTTTACATATCAATTGTAAAGCAAGACTTTCAGCTCTTTTTGAAACAGTTCAGCTAAACTTTTGCTTCCCGTGGAGTGAGAGCAGTCCCCAAAGCTCCTTATATATCCTGTGGTATACCCTTTGATGATGCCGCCTCTCCATCTTCTGAAGCGCGGTCAATCCAAGCTTGATTATTATTATTTATACTGTTGTGACCAAAACTGGATGCATATTCCAAGTGTGGCCTTACCAAAGCATTATAAAGTGGCATTAACACTTCACGTGATCTTGATCTGTTGATGCAGCCTAGAACAGAGTTGGCTTTTGGGGCAGCTACAGCAAACAGCTGGCTCATCTTTAAGTGATTGTCCACTAGGACTCCAAGTTCCCTCTTGCAGTTCCCTCTTGAATTTCATGTTGTTAGAGAGCACCCAACATTCAAGTCTGTTAAGATCCTTCTGGATCTTAAGCTTATCTTCTAGAGTGTTGGCTATAGTGTTGATTTTATTGTCATGTATTGTACTGTTTTTAGCTGGCTGTTCACCACCCTGAGTCCTTCGGGAGAAGGGCGGTATAAAAATTAAATTATTATTATTATTATCAGCTGTGTCTGAAGGCATAGCCTGGGGAAGGGATGAATCAGGGGATGACGGCCTCATTACGTCCTCCAACTGGTCTGGTTCTGGCTCTTGGAGCCGGGCCAAAGGCATCGGTGCTCCCGAGGTAAGCCTTACCGGCCCTTCCCCCTCACTCTCGGAGTCACTTTTGGGCATGGGGCCAGGTTCGGGACTGAGTCACAACAGTGTGGTGACCAAAACTGGATGCAATATTCCAAGTGTGGTCTTCTCAAGGCATTATAAAGTGGCATTAACACTTCACGTGATCTTGATCTGTTGATGCAGCCTAGAACAGAGTTGGCTTTTTGGGCAGCTACAGCAAACAGCTGGCTCATCTTTAAGTGATTGTCCACTAGGACTCCAAGTTCCCTCTTGCAGTTCCCTCTTGAATTTCATGTTGTTAGAGAGCACCCAACATTCAAGTCTGTTAAGATCCTTCTGGATCTTAAGCTTATCTTCTAGAGTGTTGGCTATAGTGTTGATTTTATTGTCATGTATTGTACTGTTTTTAGCTGGCTGTTCACCGCCCTGAGTCCTTCGGGAGAAGGGCGGTATAAAAATTAAATAATAATAATAATAATAATAATAATAATAATAATAATAATAATAATAATAATAATAATAATATTTATTTACATTTATATCCCGCCCTTCTCCGAACACTCAGAGCGGCTTACACTATGCTAGCAATAGTCTTCATTCTATTTGTATATTTATATACAAAATCAACTTATTGCCCCCAACAATCTGGCTCCTCATTTTACCTACCTTATAAAGAATGGAAGGCTGAGTCAACCTTGGTCCTAGTGGGACTAGAACTTGCAGTAATTGCAGGCAGCTGCTGTTAGTAACAGACTGCATTAGCAGTCTGAGCCACAGAGGTCCTATTGAGAAGGTCTCTCCTGCAGAGCTTAATCACACCTGGAAAAAATGGGTTCTCATACAGACAAGCTTAAGCCATGTAAACTCTGCAGGCAGAAGTGGGTCACTTACAGCCCTTGGCTTAATTTCATGCAGTCCTGCTAAAGAATCGATTTGGCAGGAGGAAGTAGGAAGTGTCCCTTCCTGGAGAAACTAAAGGCATGAAGAAAAAGCAGGAAGCAGAGGGAGAATTGTACAGGAAAGAAAGAAAGAAAGAAAGAAAGAAAGAAAGAAAGAAAGAAAGAAGGAAAAGAGAGTAGGGAGGGAGGGGACGGAGGAAAAAGTATGGTTTGATTTGGGCTCATCAATTATTGTCATGTATTGTACTGTTTTTAGCTGGCTGTTCACCACCCTGAGTCCTTCGGGAGAAGGCGGTATAAAATTAAATTATTATTATTTATACTGTTGTGACCAAAACTGGATGCAATATTCCAAGTGTGGTCTTCTCAAGGCATTATAAAGTGGCATTAACACTTCACGTGATCTTGATCTGTTGATGCAGCCTAGAACAGAGTTGGCTTTTGGGGCAGCTACAGCAAACAGCTGGCTCATCTTTAAGTGATTGTCCACTAGGACTCCAAGTTCCCTCTTGCAGTTCCCTCTTGAATTTCATGTTGTTAGAGAGCACCCAACATTCAAGTCTGTTAAGATCCTTCTGGATCTTAAGCTTATCTTCTAGAGTGTTGGCTATAGTGTTGATTTTATTGTCATGTATTGTACTGTTTTTAGCTGGCTGTTCACCACCCTGAGTCCTTCGGGAGAAGGCGGTATAAAATTAAATTATTATTATTTATACTGTTGTGACCAAAACTGGATGCAATATTCCAAGTGTGGCCTTACCAAAGCATTATAAAGTGGCATTAACACTTCACGTGATCTTGATCTGTTGATGCAGCCTAGAACAGAGTTGGCTTTTGGGGCAGCTACAGCAAACAGCTGGCTCATCTTTAAGTGATTGTCCACTAGGACTCCAAGTTCCCTCTTGCAGTTCCCTCTTGAATTTCATGTTGTTAGAGAGCACCCAACATTCAAGTCTGTTAAGATCCTTCTGGATCTTAAGCTTATCTTCTAGAGTGTTGGCTATAGTGTTGATTTTATTGTCATGTATTGTACTGTTTTTAGCTGGCTGTTCACCACCCTGAGTCCTTCGGGAGAAGGCGGTATAAAATTAAATTATTATTATTATTATTATTATTTATACTGTTGTGACCAAAACTGGATGCATATTCCAAGTGTGGTCTTCTCAAGGCATTATAAAGTGGCATTAACACTTCACGTGATCTTGATCTGTTGATGCAGCCTAGAACAGAGTTGGCTTTTGGGGCAGCTACAGCAAACAGCTGGCTCATCTTTAAGTGATTGTCCACTAGGACTCCAAGGTCCCTCTTGCAGTTCCTCTTGAATTTCATGTTGTTAGAGAGCACCCAACATTCAAGTCTGTTAAGATCCTTCTGGATCTTAAGCTTATCTTCTAGAGTGTTGGCTATAGTGTTGATTTTATTGTCATGTATTGTACTGTTTTTAGCTGGCTGTTCACCACCCTGAGTCCTTCGGGAGAAGGGCGGTATAAAAATTAAATTATTATTATTTATACTGTTGTGACCAAAACTGGATGCATATTCCAAGTGTGGCCTTACCAAAGCATTATAAAGCTAATACTGCACACCAGAACAACTAGACCCAAGAACAGATTTTTCCCGAATGCTATCACTCTGCTAAACAAATAATTCCCTCAACACTGTCAAACTATTTATTAACTCTGCACTACTATTAATCTTCTCATCGTTCCCATCACCCATCTCCTCCCACTTATAGAATAGAATAGAATATATTATAGAATTTTTTATTCGCCAAGTGTGATTGGACACACAAGGAATTTGACTTGGTGCATATGCTCTCACTGTACATAAAAGAAAAGATACCTTTGTCAAGAATCATAAAGTGCAACTTATGACTGTATGACTAAAAGTTTGTTGCTTGTATCCTTACGATTTATATTGATATTGTTTCCTGATAGCTTATTTGTACCCTATGACTATCATGAAGTGTTGTACCTTATAATTGTTGATGAAGCTATCTTTTCTTTTTCCGATTCGGCAGTAAAGCTGAAATGCAAAAATTTAGAGACAGTTTGGTCTCTAAACTTGACAACTTTTAAGACTTGTGGATGTCAAAAATGTATGAATGTGCAGAAATGGATAGATCAGGGGTAGTCAACCTTTTTATACCTACTGCCCACTTTTGCATCTCTGTTAGTAGTAAAATTTTCTAACCGCCCACCGGTTCCGTAGTAATGCGCTGTATATCGTCGTCTGTGCATGCCTCTCGCGCATCATGGATTGGTTTTCGGGGTGGGGAGGGCGGCACCGGCTACCAGCTCTGCTTGTCTGTTACAGCTGGGTGGTGTGGGGGGAGATGCGCGAGCTATTCTGAGATGAGGCTCTTTTGTTTGCGGTCGCACTAAAGCGCCATTTAGTTTCACTTACGTAACGTGAACTAAACTTATGCGCAGGCGATACAAATAGTATATTTTTAGAAATTTTAATTGTCATTGGGAATTTTATGAAAACCTAATGAAAATGTTTTTAAATAATGCTATGATCTGTAACAAACAGAAAAACAAATAAATAAAACATACTTGAAGGTCAGTAACAGAGGAGAGGAATTTGAAGGCGAATAAACCCAAACTGCCACGGAATAAGCTTGAACGGAAACGTTTGATGAAGTTTCTATCATGGAGAAGAAGCGTTGACGAAAGTGCCTACACATTCAAGCGAGCGTGTGCGAGCAATCAGACAAGACAACTGGAGCAAGTGTTGCTGTGTCACTCATGTCTGTCTCAAACCATGTGGATGTGAATTTTTTTTTATTTCAGTTCCGCTGCGAACTGAAGACACATCTTTTCATTCACGCGGGGCTGGCTTAAATTTTATTGCTTTTAAATTTTCTATTATTAATTTTAAGGGGTTCTAGTTTTATATATTTTAAAGGTTTTTAGGCCAATTATAAAATAAGTTTTTTAATTTGTATTTTAATTGTATATTGTATTGTATTTATTCATTGTTGGTAAACCGCCCCTGAGTCCTTCGGGAGAAGGGGTATAAAAATCGAATAAATAATAATAATAATAATAATAATAATAATAATAATAATAATATTTATTTACATTTATATCGCCCAACACTAGTGGGCGGTAGGGACCAGGTTGAATACCACTGGGATAGATTATCAATGGAAATAAAGGAGAGGGAAGATATTGAGTACTATCGAATATGGAATAGATGGTATTCCTGGCTGGAAAGTAAGCATAAAACATAAAGGAGATTTTTGTCATGAGACTGAATTCTGAGGTCTGAGACTGAGGTTAAGATAATGTAAATGAGAATGTTGGTTTATAGAAATACTTAGAAGTAGAATCTATATATAGAAGTTAAATAGGATAAGAGATACCGATGTAGGAAAAGCTGTTATGAGTAACGTAATTTTGATGCATTTGTCTTTGTGTGTTTATATTTTGTGTGTGTGTGTGTGTTGTGGTGTTTTGTTTTGTTTTTTGTATTGTGTATTTTAACTTTTGGAAATTCAATAAATATTATTTTTTTAAAAAGAAAGACTTATGGATTTCAACTCCCAGAATTCCTCAGCCACCAAGTAGATTTCAACTCTCGGAATTCCTCAGGCAGCATGTGGATTTCAACTCTCAGAATTCCTCAGGCAGCATGAGGATTTCGACTCTCGGAATTCCTCAGCCAGCTTGTGGATTTCAACTCTTGGAATTCCTCAGCCAGCATGTGGATTTCAACTCTCAGAATTCCTCAGCCAGCATGAGGATTTCAACTCCCGGAATTCCTCAGCCAGCATGGGGATGTCAACTCTCAGAATTCCCTAGCCGGAATGTGGATTTCAACTCTTGGAATTCCTCAGCCAGCATGTGGATTTCGACTCTCGGAATTCCTCAGCCAGCATGTGGATTTCGACTCTCGGAATTCCTCAGCCAGCTTGTGGATTTCAACTCTTGGAATTCCTCAGCCAGCATGTGGATTTCAACTCTCAGAATTCCTCAGCCACCAAGTAGATTTTGACTCCCAGAATTCCTCAGCCACCAAGTAGATTTTGACTCTCAGAATTCCTCAGCCAGCATGTGGATATCAACTCCCGGAATTCCTCAGCCAGCATGTGGATTTCAACTCTCGGAATTCCTCAGCCAGCTTGTGGATTTCAACTCTCGGAACTATTGTGACTCGTTTGTCGGAGTGGGGAGTGGGACACGACATGTTCAGTGAATCACTGCAGTTGTTAAGTTAGCGACATGGTTGTTAAGTGAATCTGGTTTCCCCATCGACTTTGCTTGTCAGGAGGCCACAAATGAGGATCACGTGACCCTGGGATACTGCAACTGTCATGAATACAATAGCGGCCAAAATTGTGGAAACCTTTTGGGAAAAGGTGTATTTTCTAAAACAAGCTAATAACACCACTTTTTTGTGGGAGTAGTACCATAAAATTATATATCAAGGGAAAGACAATTTAATCAAGAATGTAATGCAATAACTTTTATGAAGGATTTGCTATTGAATCCGCATATAGACGAGAGGTCGAACGACTAGCCTTGTGGTGCAACCAAAACAATCTGGAATTGAACACACTCAAAACCGTAGAAATGGTGGTAGACTTTAGGAGAAACCCTTCCATACTTCCACCTCTCACAATACTAGACAACACAGTATCAACAGTAGAAACCTTCAAATTTCTAGGTTCTATCATATCGCAAGATCTAAAATGGACAGCTAACATCAAAAACATCATCAAAAAAGGACAACAAAGAATGTTCTTTCTGCGCCAACTCAGTAAGCTCAAACTGCCCAAGGAGCTGCTGATTCAGTTCTACAGAGGAATTATTGAGTCTGTCATTTGCACCTCTATAACTGTCTGGTTCGGTTCTGCAACCCAACAAGAAAGACACAGACTTCAGAGGATAATTAGAACTGCAGAAAAAATAATTGCTACCAACCTGCCTTCCATTGAGGACCTGTATACTGCACGAATCAAGAAGAGGGCCGTGAAAATATTTACAGATCCCTCGCATCCTGGACATAAACTGTTTCAACTCCTACCCTCAAAACGATGCTATAGAGCACTGCACACCAGAACAACTAGACACAAGAACAGATTTTTCCCGAATGCTATCACTCTGCTAAACAAATAATTCCCCCAACACTGTCAAACTATTTACTGAATCTGCACTACTATTAATCTTCTCATAGTTCCCATCACCAACCTCTTTCCACTTATGACTGTATGATTGTAACTTTGTTGCTGGCAATCCTTATGATTTATATTGATATATTGACCATCAATTGTGTTGTAAATGTTGTACCTTGATGAACGTATCTTTTCTTTTATGTACACTGAGAGCATATGCACCAAGACAAATTCCTTGTGTGTCCAATCACACTTGGCCAATAATAATAAAATTCTATTAGAATAGCAGTTACAGTACAAAGAAGAAAAGTGAAACACGTAGAAAAAAATGAGATGTACAAAAATTATCACCGTAGAAAAAAACGAGATAAACAAAAATGATCACCCTGTCAGTTAATAGTTGGGTAACCTTTAGCATGAATGACGGCCTTACAATGTCTTCCCATGGAATGAACCAAGTCTTTTAGTTCTGCAGCTGTTCTAAAGTGAAACCAAGATTGAAGGATGGCTTCTATTAACTGGGTTTTATTGCTGGGTCGCAAGTTCTGACTAACAAGTTTCTTTAGTCGTCTCCATAGATTTTCCATTGGGTGAAGGTCTGGGCTATTCCCAGGCCATTCCAGCAGTGGAGTATGGTTATATTGAAATTCCCCCCAAAAAGAGGTGTTATTAGCCATCAAACCTCAAAAATACACTTTTCCGAAAAGGTTTCCACAATTTTGGCCACTACTGTACGAGCGTCTGAATTTTGATCCCGTGACCATGAGGATACTGCAACATATGTAAGTGTGAAAAATAGTCATAAATCCATTTTTCAGACCTTCAAGTTTGGAAGGTCACTAAATCAACTGTTGTAAATCAAGGAATACCTCTATTTCGGGTAAGAGTACATTTTACTTCAGCTGATCTCCAAAATTCTGCCTTACGTTTTTAAAAAGCCAACGTTCACTGGCCTTACCTGAAGCTTCGATAAGGTGTAATTATTTCAAAACATTGTTTTGCGTTCCGATCGATCTGCCTCACGTTAGCCACGTTCATTGGTATGATGGTAATGCCATAGCCAGATTTAAAATCCTGAAGTAGAGAAGAAAAAGCGCGTCAGGATCATGTCTTTTTTTAAAAATAAACAAACATCGGATGAAATGTATTTTGAAAACACAATTGCACGGAAAATATTTTGAGTTAGGGTTAGGGTTAGGATTTTGAGTTAGGGTTAACCCTAACCCGAATGCCATCACTCTGCTAAACAACTAATTCCCTCAACACTGTCAAACTACTTACTAAATCTGTGCTACTATTAATCTTCTCATCGTTCCCACCACCCATCTCCTCCCACTTATGACTGTATGATTGTAACTTTGTTGCTTGTATCTTTACGATTTATATTGATATTGATTTTTTCCTGATTGCTAATTTGTACCCTATGACTATCATTAAGTGTTGTACCTTATGATTCTTGATGAACGTATCTTTTCTTTTATGTACACTGAGAGCATACGCACCAAGACAAATTCCTTGTGTGTCCAATCACACTTGGCAAATAAAAAATTCTATTCTATTCTATTCTATTCTATTCTATTCTATTCTATTCTATTCTATTCTATTCTATTCTATTCTATTCTACCATTGTCTTCTTCCAGGCTGCATTTTCAATTTCCCAGTAGCCAACACTTTTAAAACTTCCTCCTGGTTTTCTATTCAAGGAATAGCTGTTCCTAATTTTGTTTATTTTCTGAGCCCAGACAAAAGTGGATCGAGTCCTTTTACTTCCTGAGTAATCCCAAATTCTAGCTTTAAAAAAGTCAAAATAATTCTTATCAAACACAGTGAGATGCATGCTTATTTTTTTGTCACATCTAGACTTTGGTCTGCAGTGACACTCTGTGGCAGCAACTAAGATCTATCGCAGGAATAAGGTAAACATCTGCTTTTTTTTTTTTTTTTAGTATAGCTCACATATAGAAATATTCCTCTCTTAAACTCTTAATTATGTATCTGGCGGTACGATTTCAAGGGAACATCACGTCCAAGCTGATAGAGGTACTTTCTGTCCCAGGCATAATAAGATCTATCATGGACATTGCTAGGAATATTTACCTTGCCATATACCTGCTGTAATTAACTTTATTTCGAAAGAACATTGTGCATTTAACCAGGCTATTTAAAATGAAGGGCTTGTGTTTTTTTTTCCTGCCCACTGCTTCAACAGGAACCTAATGGCAGAGATTAACAAGCAAGAGGCTGCTACAGAGATAGACTCACAAGGGCGCAGATTAAATCATTTTGTGAACATCCCAAATTGTTTCTAATTTCTCAATTTCTCCCGACAGCCAAACTAGATAATCCACAGCAGGAAAATAACAGTTTGGCTGCAATTAACCCCCCCCCCACTTTGTGTGTGTGTGTGTGTGTGTGTCTGTTTGCACAAGGAGCATGTGTTTTTTCTCCCTTGCTTTACTTTATTAAAAAAGGACAACAAAGACTGTTCTTTCTGCGACAACTCAGTAAGCTCAAACTGCCCAAGGAGCTGCTGATTCAGTTCTATAGAGGAATTACTGAGTCTGTCATTTGCACCTCTATAACTGTCTGGTTCGGTTCTGCAACCCAACAAGACAGACACAGACTTCAGAGGATAATTAGAACTGCAGAAAAAATAATGGCTACCAACCTGCCTTCCATTGAGGACCTGTATACTGCACGAATCAAGAAGAGGGCCGTGAAAATATTTGCAGATCCCTCGCATCCTGGACATAAACTGTTTCAACTCCTACCCTCAAAACGATGCTATAGAGCAGTGCACACCAGAACAACTAGACACAAGAACAGTTTTTTCCCGAAGGCCATCACTCTGCTAAACAAATAATTCCATCAACACTGTCAGACTATTTACTGAATCTGCATTACTATTAATCTTCTCATAGTTCCCATCACCAATCTCTTTCCATTTATGACTGTATGACTGTAACTTGTTGCTGGCAATCCTTATGATTTATAGTGATATATTGACCATCAATTGTGTTGTAAACGTTGTACCTTGATGAACGTATCTTTTCTTTTCTTTTATGTACACTGAGAGCATATGCACCAAGACAAATTCCTTGTGTGTCCAATCACATTTGGCCAATAAAAAATTCTATTCTATTCTATTCTATTTTTTTTTTTTTTTGCTTTGCTTTCAACGGGGCTGAACACTGTAATAATTAAGCAGAGCTTATTCAGAATTTCACACTCTGCTAGCTAATGGACCCCAGCAATTGTGATCGTATTATATCCCGCTCCGGCTCAGTTCATTTATATTCAGATGTCTGAAGAGTCAATATCGGTGACTGGCATTTGTTTAACAGCCAGCAATAATGAAAAGATAATAGAATCACAAGTCCATGAAAGCAATCTTTCCCTCCAGCTTTCCCATTTTGACAAGCCCCAAGATAATAGTTCCACTAGGTACTTTCAACCGTCTATGGAGATTCTCAGTCGTCCAGGTCATGGTTGTCCCAAAAGTGCTTTTTCTAGCGGCAACTAGACTTTCTTGCTATTCTTTGAAGACGTTTTGCTTCCCATCCAAGAAGCTTCTTCAGCTCTGTACTGTACGGCTAAACGTCTATAGAAATTCTCAGTCATCCAGATCAGTGGTGGGTTGCTACTGGTTCGCCCCGGTTCGAGAGAACCGGTAGCAGCAGCAGGAAGCGCCCGGACATCATCAAATACGCTCTGCGAATGTGCAGAAGCATCTTCTTTTCCCCCTAACAGTCTTTATTCAACCTTTTTTAGTTTTAAAAGCACATTTCCACTTTTGCAGCTTTCAACTATCGGTAAGAATTCAAATTTCGTAATTCCAATTTGTGGCCTATTGTTTTATACATTTATGTAGACCTTTAAATATATAATATCTTTTGCTCTATTCTACGTTTGTTCTTCATTAACATCAATCTAACATATTCTTCATATATGTAAAATATATGTGTGTGTGTGTGTGTATTTACACATTGCGTAGAAGCTTCTGCGCACGCATGCCCAGAAGTGACAAACCCACAAGCAAAGCAAGCGAGCAGACACGAGCGAACCGGTAGCAAAGATAAGTGAAAACCAGCACTGATCCAGGTCCTGGTTGTCCCAAAGATGCTTTTTCCAGAAGCAACTGGACTTTCTTGCTATGCTTTGAAGATGTTTTGCTTCTCATCCAAGAAGCTTCTTCAGCTCTGTACTGTACAGTTAAATGTCTATGAAGATTCTCAGTCATCCAGGGCATGGTTGTCCCAAGAAGATGTTTTGCTTCTCATCCAAGAAGCTTCTTCAATTCTCTTCAGATATATAGTATCATCCTCTCCTCTCCTCTTCTCTCCTCTTCTCTCCTACCCTACCCTATCCTACCCTACCCTATCCTATCCTATCCTATCTTATCCTACCCTACCCTACCCTATCCCACCCAACCCTACCCTACCCTACCCTATCCTATCCTACCCTACCCTACCCTATCCTATCCTACCCTACCCTATCTTATCCTACCCTACCCTACCCTATCCCACCCTACTCTACCCTACCCTATCCTAACCTATCCTATCCTATCCCATCTTATCCCACCCCACCCTACCCTATCCCATCCTACCCCACCCCATCCCATCTTATCCCACCCCACCCTACCCTATCCCATCCTATCTTATCCCACCCTACCCTATCCCACCCTACCCCACCCCACCCCACCCCACCCCATCCTAACCTATCCTCTCCTCTTCTCTCCTACCCCACCCTACCCCACCCTATCCTATCCTATCCTATCCTATCCCATCCTACCCCACCCCACCCCATCCCATCCTACCCTATCCCACCCTACCCTACCCTACCCTACCCTACCCTATCCTATCCTCTCCTCTTGTCTCCTACACTACACCATCCTACCTTCTCCTCTCCTCTCCTCCTCTCCTCCTCTCCTCCTCCCTCCCTCCCTCCCTCCTCCCTCCCTACCCTATCCTATCTTATCCTACCCTACCCTATCCTACCCTACCCTACCCTACCCTACCCTACCCTACCCTATCCTATCCTATCCTATCCTATCCTATCCTATCCTATCCTATCCTATCCTATCCTATCCTATCCTCACTTCATATAGCCATTTCTGTATCATACATTCTTCGGTTGCCCTTTCATAAGAGGAAGAACAAATCAATAGTCAACATAAGGTAAAAGTAAAAATTCCCCTTGCACATACGTGCTAGTCATTCCCGACTCTAGGGGGTGGTGCTCATCTCTGTTTCAAAGCCGAAGAGGCAGCGCTGCCCGAAGACGTCTTCATGGTCATGTGGCCGGCATGACTAAACGCCAAAGGCACACGGAACACTGTTACCTGCCCACCAAAGGTGGTCCCTACTTTTTCTACTTGCATTTTTTTACATGCTTTCGAACTGCTAGGTTGGCAGAAGCTGGGACAAGGAACTGGAGCTCACCCCCATTACGCGGCGCTAGAGATTTGAACCGCTGAGCTGCCTCCAACATGGCTACCTCCAAAAAGGCATCAAGTATCTTTTGAAAGAAGAAAGGGACGACAGAGAATGAGGTGGCTGAATGGAGTCACTGAAGCAGCAGGCATGAGCTTAAATGGACTCCAGAGGATGGTAGAGGATAGGAAGGCCTGGAGGAATGTTGTCCATGGGGTCATGATGGGTCCGGACACGACTTCACAACTAACAACAACAACAACAACTATCTTTTGTTCAAAGATTCCCTGTTCAAAGGTATATGGGAATATATATATGTTTTAACCAAAGACCTGAAAATATATATATATATATATATATATATGTAGGTCTTTGGTTATTCGGGTTTTCTCCCGCGTAAAATTGGAAGTGTCTTGGCGACGTTTCGACGAAGTCTCATTCGTCATCTTCAGGCTTCAGCTTCGTGCTTCTGGGAGCAAAGCACGAAGCTGAAGCCTGAAGATGACGAATGAGACTTCAAGACACTTCCAATTTTACACAGGAGAAAACCCGAATAACCAAAGACCTACATACAAACACCCGCGAAAACCTCAGAAAACAAATATATATATATATATATATATATATATATATATATATATATATATATATATAGGTCTTTGGTTGTTCGGGTTTTCTCACGTGTAAGATTGGAAGTGTCTTGGCGGCGTTGTACACGTTTACGTTTCTCCTGTAAAATTGGAAGTGTCTTGGCGACACATTGCTCCCAGAAGCAAAGCTGAAGCCTGAAGATGACGAATGAGACTTCGAAACGTCGCCAAGACACTTCCAATTTTACACGGAGAAAACCGAACAACCAAGACCTATATACAAACACCGTGAAAACCTCAGAAAACATATATATATATATATATATATATATATATATATATATATGTAGGTCTTTGGTTATTCGGGTTTTCTCCCGCGTAAAATTGGAAGTGTCTTGGCGACGTTGTACACGTTTTACACGTTTCTCCCGTGTAAAATTGGAAGTGTCTTGGCGACACATTGCTCCCAGAAGCAAAGCTGAAGCCTGAAGATGACGAATGAGACTTTAAACGTCGCCAAGACACTTCCAATTTTACACGGGAGAAAACCGAACAACCAAAGACCTATATACAAACACCGTGAAAACCTCAGAAAACAAATATATATATATATATATATATATATATCTGACCAGGACCTATGAAAACTAGAAGTCCAAAGAGCTTCCATTTTATGTGACCTCGCATTCCTCTGAAACTGCCGATCAAAATTTAATCCCCAAATGCTTCCAATTGAAATTCCACTCCAACTCTGCAGCCACCAAACGCATCCTAAAAAGAACAGAATTGGCCTTAATCAGAAATGAACTTCACACAAAAAGATTCCTCCTAGATCAAATCAACAAAGATCTCCTCACACTTCACCTCAAACTCAGCAACAAGATGCACCCTGCACTTTGGGACAAATCCAAACAACTTGCCGTCTGGAGAGCCGAAACACAGACCACCCTCAAGACAGACACGCACACCAACAAACTCCGAAGACTACAAGAACGCCAGAAACAAACCCCTCCACCCTCACAGCAACACATGAAACAAACAGTGCATAACATATCAGATAGGATCCTCACCAAAGCTGAAACCGATGTCCTTTCTAAAGGATTCAACTTTGCAGTCACTCCCAAATACATCCCCACCGAAACCATTATATGCGGAGTTGAAACCAGCCTGACCAAAATCAACCCCGATGACGCTAACAAAATCAGACTCGAGATCTCCAACATCCTCTGCACCAGCAAGCCACCCAAAAGCAACTTACCCAAAGAGGAACAGACAGCACTACTTAACCTGAAAAAAGATACCAGCATAATAATCCTACCAGCAGACAAGGGCAACGCCACGGTGGTTATGAACACATCTGACTACCAAACCAAATTAACCAACCTACTCCAAGACCCTGCATACAAGCCCCTAAACACAGACCCCACCACCTACCTAGAAAACCACTAGATCCAAAATAAAAGCCTCCCCATCAGCGAAGAAATCCAACAAAGAATCATTCCCAGAGAGAAATCATCCAGATGCCCTAAGCTCTATGGCCTCCCAAGATACACAAAGAAGGAACCCCCACTCAGACCCATAGTCAGCTCCATAGGCTCACCTCTACAAAACCTAGCCAAATTTCTCGCCAAACAACTACAGCCCTATGCAGAATCCATCACCTTACACGTAAAAAACTCATTCCAGTTCATAGAGATCATAAAGAAACAAAACTTACAGCCCAGCGACCTACTCGTGAGCTTTGATGTCATATCCCTCTTCACCCAAGTGCCAATCAAAGAAGCCTTGACAGTTATCCAAAACAAATATAACCCCCCCAAGCACATCCTAGATCTGACCAACCACTGCCTATCCAACACATACTTCATCTATAATGGACAAAAATACAAACAAGTAGAAGGAGCACCCATGGGATCACCCCTCTCACCTGTCATTGCCAATCTCTACATGGAACACTTTGAAACCCAAGCTCTAGAAAATCTGATCACAAACCCAAACTCTGGCTCAGATATGTAGACGACACCTTCATAATCTGGCCACACGGGGCGTTTATCTCGATGGCTTCTCTGCACTAGAAGCACTAGAAAAATCTGATCACAAACCCAAACTCTGGCTCAGATACGTAGACGACACCTTCATAATCTGGCCACACGGGAAAGAAAAACTTGAAAACTTCCTCACACACCTCAATAGCCTACACCCCAAAATACAGTTCACCATGGAAACAGAAGTTAACAACCAACTTCCCTTCCTAGATGTCTTAGTCTACAAGAAACCCAATGGCTCCCTAGGACACACCATCTACCAGAAGAAAACACACACAAACCGCTATCTGCATGCACTCTCACACCACCACCCAGCACAGATCAACTCCGTAGCCAAGACACTCATCTCCAGAACAAAATGCTTAGCTGATGAACAACACCTAAAACCCGAACTAGACACTCTCACTAACGTACTAATATCCAATGGATTCCAGAGAAATAAGATTACCAAACTAATCCAAAAAGAACCCCCCACTAAAATCCAAGACAGAGAACAAGAAAATGGCACAGCCCTCCTCCCATATATAAAAGGCACCACAGACAGAATCAGCAAGATCCTCCACAAACACAACATCAAGACAGCATTCTGCACAAACAGAAAAGTATCCACCATCCTAAGAAACCCCAAAGACAAAATTGAGTTAGAAAATCAAGGAGTATATGAAATCCCATGCACCGCCTGCCCCACCACATACATTGGACAAACCAACAGAAGAATAAGTGCACGCATTGAAGAACACAAGAATTCATTCAAAAAGAGGAACCAACTTCTTCCTGGTCCAACACTTTAAAGTCACAGGACATGATATTGACTTTAAAAGACCAGAACTATCGCCAAAACTGAACACTTTAACAACAGAATAATCAGAGAAGCCATTGAGATAGAAAACGCCCACACAGCATGAACAAACGAGATGACACCTCCCGCCTACCAGCCATTTGGAAACCCGCTCTTATTGACAAACGAGTCCCTAACACGAGGAATGACACCAGACCCACACTCACAAGGTCCACACAGGATGTCACCACCACACATCCACCCAGAAAGCAGACCCAAACCCACACTGATCATGAAGCACGACCAAGGACCAGAAGCCAGACCGCAGCTGCAACATTAGCCATTTCAAACCCCTCCAATCCATTCATGCAGCAGACCCACTATGAAGATGTAGCACGACCACAAAGCCAAATAACAGCTATGCAGCTCACCAGCTCAAATCCCCCTGCAGCACAGACCAGACTGAGCACAACCAAGCCCCCACCAACACAGGACACACCCCCATCCAATCAGAGCACAGAAAAACCCCCATCCAATCAGAGCACAGCCAAGCTCCCACCCAATCAGTTCAAACCCCCACTAGCAGTTAAAAGGAAGAAACAGCTGCGATCACATTGCTCCCAGAAGCACGAGCTGAAGCCTGAAGATGACGAATGAGACTTCGTCGAAGCGTCGCCAAGACACTTCCAATTTTACGGAGAAAACCCGAACAACCAAAGACCTATATACAAACACCGTGAAACCTCAGAAAACATATATATATATATATATATATTTGTTTTCTGAGGTTTTCACGGTGTTTGTATATAGGTCTTTGGTTGTTCGGGTTTTCTCCGTGTAAAATTGGAAGTGTCTTGGCGACGTTCGACGAAGTCTCATTCGTCATCTTCAGGCTTCAGCTGGTTTGGGAGCAATGTGTGATCACATTTGTGATCACAATGTGATCACATTTGTGATCACAATGTGATCACATTTGTGATCACAATGTGTGATCGCATTCTGGGATTCTGGGAGCAATGTGTGATCGCATTCTGGGATTCTGGGAGCAATGTGTGATCGCAGATTAATATATATATTAATAATAATAATATTTTAATTTTTATACCGCCCTTCTCCCGAAGGACTCAGGGCGGTTAACAGCCAGATAAAAACAGTACAATACAATACAATAAAATCACTATTAAGAAACTTATTCAATAAAGCCGATAAATTAAATTTTAAAATACATATTATAAAATAAAACCCCATTTAAAAGTCCAATTAAAAACCCCTCTTATGCCAGCCCTGCTCGGAAGAATAAATACGTCTTAAGCTCGCGGCGAAAGGTCCGGAGGTCAGGAAGTTGTCGAAGTCCTGGGGAAGCTCGTTCCAGAGGTAGGTGCCTCCACAAACCCAAACTCTGGCTCAGATATGTAGACGACACCTTCATAATCTGGCCACACGGGAAAGAAAAACTTGATAACTTCCTCACACACCTCAATAGCCTTCACCCCAAAATACAGTTCACCATGGAAACAGAAGTTAACAACCAACTTCCTTCCTAGATGTCTTAGTCTACAAGAAACCCAATGGCTCCCTAGGACACACCATCTACCAGAAGAAAACACACACAAACCGCTATCTGCATGCACTCTCACACCACCACCCAGCACAGATCAACTCCGTAGCCAAGACACTCATCTCCAGAACAAAATGCTTAGCTGATGAACAACACCTAAAACCGAACTACACACTCTCACAAACGTACTAACATCCAATGGATTCCAGAGAAATAAGATTACCAAACTAATCCAAAAGAACCCCCACTAAAATCCAAGACAGAGAACAAGAAAATGGCACAGCCCTCCTCCCATATATAAAAGGCACCACAGACAGAATCAGCAAGATCCTCCACAAACACAACATCAAGACAGCATTCTGCACAAACCAAAAATATCCACCATCCTAAGAAACCCCAAAGACAAAATTGAGTTAGAAAATCAAGGAGTATATGAAATTCCATGCACCGCCTGCCCCACCACATACATTGGACAAACCAACAGAAGAATAAGTGCACGCATTGAAGAACACAAGAACTCATTCAAAAAGAGGAACCAACTTCTTCCCTGGTCCAACACTTTAAAGTCACAGGACATGATATTGACTTTAAAAAGACCAGAACTATCGCCAAAACTGAACACTTTAACAACAGAATAATCAGAGAAGCCATTGAGATAGAAAAACGCCCACACAGCATGAACAAACGAGGTGACACCTCCCGCCTACCAGCCATTTGGAAACCCCCCCTTATTGACAAACGAGTCCCTAACACGAGGAATGACACCAGACCCACACTCACAAGGTCCACACAGGATGTCACCACCGCACATCCACCCAGAAAGCAGACCCAAACCCACACTGATCATGAAGCACGACCAAGGACCAGAAGCCAGACCGCAGCTGCAACATTAGCCATTTCAAACCCCTCCAATCCATTCATGCAGCAGACCCACTATGAAGATGTAGCACGACCACAAAGCCAAATAACAGCTATGCAGCTCACCAGCTCAAATCCCCTGCAGCACAGACCAGACTGAGCACAACCAAGCCCCCACCAACACAGGACACACCCCATCCAATCAGAGCACAGAAAACCCCATCCAATCAGAGCACAGCCAAGCTCCCACCCAATCAGTTCAAACCCCACTAGCAGTTAAAAGGAAGAAACAGCTGCGATCACATTGCTCCCAGAAGCAGAGCTGAAGCCTGAAGATGACGAATGAGACTTCGTCGAACGTCGCCAAGACACTTCCAATTTTACGGGAGAAAACCAAATAACCAAAGACCAACATACAAACACCCGCGAAAACCTCAGAAAACATATATATATATATATATATATTTGTTTTCTGAGGTTTTCACGGGTGTTTGTATATAGGTCTTTGGTTGTTCGGGTTTTCTCCCGTGTAAAATTGGAAGTGTCTTGGCGACGTTTCGACGAAGTCTCATTCGTCATCTTCAGGCTTCAGCTTCGTGCTTCTGGGAGCAATGTGTGATCACATTTGTGTGATCACAATGTGATCACAATTTGTGTTCACAATGTGATCACATTTGTGATCACAATGTGTGATCGCATTCTGGGATTCTGGGAGCAATGTGTGATCGCATTCTGGGATTCTGGGAGCAATGTGTGATCGCAGATTAATATATATATTAATAATAATAATATTTTAATTTTTATACCGCCCTTCTCCCGAAGGACTCAGGGCGGTTAACAGCCAGATAAAAACAGTACAATACAATACAATAAAATCACTATTAAGAAACTTATTCAATAAAGCCGATAAATTAAATTTTAAAATACATATTATAAAATAAAACCCCATTTAAAAGTCCAATTAAAAACCCCTCTTATGCCAGCCCTGCTCGGAAGAATAAATACGTCTTAAGCTCGCGGCGAAAGGTCCGGAGGTCAGGAAGTTGTCGAAGTCCTGGGGGAAGCTCGTTCCAGAGGGTAGGTGCCTCCACAGAGAAGGCTCTCCCCCTGGATGTCGCCAACCGACATTGTTTGGCTGACGGCACCCTGAGGAGCCCCTCTCTATGGGAGCGCACCGGTCGGTGGGAGGCATGTGGTAGCAGAAGGTGGTCCCGAAGATATCCCGGTCCTAAGCCATGGAGCGCTTTAAAGGTGGTAACCAGCACCTTGAAGTGCACCCGGAAGACCATAGGCACTCAGTGCAGCCTACGCAGGATAGGTGTTATATGAGAGCCACGAGTATATATCTCAAGTCTCTTCAAACTGGGTTCAACTCCTGGTGACTTGATGAACACAACTACATGGGACTTTTTGGCTGGAAGAGAACTTCTTCTGAGAGCTCTATCGACTTCTCAGTCCTGTTGACAGCCGTTGGTTTCCTGTGCAAAGTCTTTCCAAGTTCTAACAAGGCCCGGCAATTCCTTCAACTTGCTGAGATCATCCAAGGTCAAGTCATCAACTTGGTTTCACATCTAAATTGGCGAGCGTCCCCTCTGCACTTGATGATGAAATTTCCTGCATGGATCTGTCCACTCCATGGTACCCAATTCATCAGCGGAGGCCTTGTTCTTCGCTCTTAACAAAATGAATGCATTTGTCTCATAGCTATGTGCATCATCACCAAAGTAGCTCCTTCGGGCCTTATTAAGTTTATTCCTCTCCATCAAAACTCTTTTCTTCTCTGAATCATCCATTTTTGTAAAAAAAAAAAAAAAAAAATTGCAGGCAATTAGGTCTGAATTCACCTGAATAGGACTTCCAATTTGCTGTAATTGATTAAGCTTTCTCATTTCTCTTCTGGTGCTCTTTGCTCTCCCCACTATGTGTTTCAATTGTACGTAACGGAGCTGTCTTGAATATGCCATCCGTGGCTTCTCTCAAGCATAGAATGCCACGCCATGTCCTTTTCTTCGTGCCCCTTCCTTCCTTCCTTCCTTCTTTATATTCATAGAGCCAGATTCCTTCCTTCTTTCCCTCCCTCCCTCCCTTCCATTTATATAGCTAGATTCCTTCCTCCCTCCCTCCTTTCCTTCCTTCCTTCTTTTCTTCCTCATTTACTTCCCTTCCTTCCTTCCTTTTTTCCTTCCATTCATATAGCTAGATTCCTTCTTTCCTTCCTTTCCTCCCACCCATCCTCCTTCTTTCCTTCTTTCCTTCCTTCTTTCCTTCCATTCATATAGATTCCTTCCTTCCTTCCTTCAATTCATATAGCTAGATTTCTCCCCTCCTAATTCACTCCTTCCCATCCTTCCTTCTTGATTCCTTCCTTCCTTCCTTCCTTCCTTCAATTCATATAGCTAGATTTCTCTCCTCCTGATTCACTCCTTCCTTCTTCCCTTCCTTCCTTCTTGATTCACTCCTTCCTTCCTTCCTTCTTTCCTTCCTTCCTTCAATTCATATAGCTAGATTCCTTCCTTCCTTTCTGCTAGACTCCTTCCCTCCTTCTTCCTCCCCCTCCTCTTTCCCCTCCTCCCTTTTGTTAATTTTGGGGTGGCAAATACCATCCAATACCGAAAGACCCAAAGAAACCGAAAACAGAACACTGTTCAACACATCTGAGGTCAAACTGCAAGTCTAAGCTGTACGTAGACAAATCAAAGCAGTTGAAAAGAAAACTGTCTTGTTTTCTTTTCTCACATTTCTTTGATCTAAGGAGGAGAAGGCCTGCCCATACACCTTCACTCTTTTGGAAACTAACTTCTTTACCTTTCGGAGAAGCAGTTCTCACACCTAGTAATTCTCACTGAAAATACCTTGATGTCAGAAGTTAAATTGAGAAACATGAAAGTGATATCCTGTTCCTACAAGTCACGATAGATAGATAGATAGATAGATAGATAGATAGATAGATAGATAGATAGATAGATAGATAGATAGATAGATAGATAGATAGATAGATGATAGATGATAGATAGATAGATAGATGATAGATAGATAATAGATAGATAGATAGTCTGTACAATATATAAGTACATTCACCTGCCCACAGACACCCCCAGCCCACACCCTCACCCACACCCATATCTATGTGTGTGTACACACACACACCTGTATACACACATACACACACACACACACACACACATATGGGTGGGTGGGTGGGTGGGTGGTGTCTGTGGATGGATGGATGTACTTAAATATTGTGCACTGTATGTTTATGCATGGATCTAAGTATGTGTGTACACAGACAGATAGACAAATATGCCATTTGTTCCTTCTACCTAGGATATGTTCACATGTGTTTGTCTTACCACGCTATTGCTACAAGCAGTTGCTAAAATTCACTGGCTAAACAGAATAGAATAGAATAGAATAGAATAGAATAGAATAGAATAGAATAGAATAGAATAGAATAGAATAGAATAGAATAGAATAATGGAATGAGGAATCGAATGGAGTGGAGTGGAAAATAATAAGAGAAGAGAAGAGAAGAGAAGAGAAGAGAAGAGAAGAGAAGAGAAGAGAAGAGAAGAGAAGAGAAGAGAAGAGAATAATGGAATGAGGAACAGAATGGAGTGGAATGGAGTGGAGTGGAAAATAATAGGATAGGATAGGATAGGATAGGATAGGATAGGATAGGATAGGATAGGATAGGATAGGATAGGATAGGATAGGATAGGATAGAAGAGAAGAGAAGAGAAGAGAAGAGAAGAGAAGAGAAGAGAAGAGAAGAGAAGAGAATAATGGAATGAGGAACAGAATGGAGTGGAATGGAATGGAGTGGAGTGGAAAATAATAGGATAGGATAGGATAGGATAGGATAGGATAGGATAGGATAGGATAGGATAGGATAGGATAGGATAGGATAGGATAGGATAGGGAGGAGGAGGAGGAGGAGGAGGAAAGAAGGGAGAGGAGAGGAGAGGAGAGAAGAGAAGAGAAGAGAAGAGAAGAGAAGAGAAGAGAAGAGAAAAGAAGAGAAAAGAAGAGAAAAGAAGAGAAAAGAAGAGAAGAGAAGAGAAGGAAGAATGGAGTGGAATGGAGTGGAGTGGAAAATAATAGGATAGGATAGGATAGAATAGAATAGAATAGAATAGAATAGAATAGAATAGAATAGAATAGAATAGAATAGAATTTTATTGGCCAAGTGTGATTGGACACACAAGGAATTTGTCTTGGTGCATATGCTCTCAGTGTACATAAAAGAAAAGATACGTTCATCAAGGTACAACATTTACAACACAATTGATGGTCAATATATCAATATAAATCATAAGGATTGCCAGCAACAAGTTATAGTCATACAGTCATAAGTGGAAAGAGATTGGTGATGGGAACTATGGATAGGATAGGATAGGATAGGATAGGATAGGATAGGATAGGATAGGATAGGATAGGATAGGATAGGATAGGATAGGATAAGAGAAGAGGGAGGGAGGAGGGAGGGGAGGGAGGGAGGAAAGAAGGGAGAGGAGAGGAGAGGAGAGGAGAGGAGGAGAGGAGGAGGAGAGGAGAGGAGAGAGGAGAGAAGAGAAGAGAAGAGAAGAGAAGAGAAGAGAAGAGAAGAGAAGAGAAGAGAAGAGAAGAGAAGAGAAGAGAAGAGAAGAGAAGGAAGAATGGAATGGAATGGAATGGAATGGAAAAGGACTAGGACAAGGGGAGGGGAGGAAAGGAGAGGTGGGATGTTATTTTGTAAATACACAATCAGTCCAAGCTTCCTAACTTTTCTCGGCAACCTTACTAACATCACTTTGTATTTTGGACCATCAGGAAACGAAAAAAATCAAATAAAATGGCAGGCGTACCTGGTTGTTCTTGCAAATCCAGACACTGTTCCCTTGCAGCAGGGTAAAGATTTTGGCTTTATAGCCTTTCAATTCCAGATAGCTACTTTTTTCTGGAGGGACGACTGTCCGCGCTCGAGAAATTGCCGGGAGGGACCGCAGAGCAGTGAAGAGGATGGTTACCCAGTTATTCCGTTCGTCTAAAAAAAAGCACACACACACACAAAATGACACAATGCTAAAACATCCACGCAGGCCGCTACCCATACACTCTTCACACTCGTTGAAATACAGGGCGGTCCTCGACCTCCGACCACATTCCAGCCCAGCATTTCCATTCCTAAGTGAGACAGTTGTGAAGGGAGTTTGCCCCCCCACACCCCGTTTTACGACCTTCCTTTTGCACAGTTGTTGCAGGAATTGCCACGGTGGATCCGTCAGTAACCCGGTTGTTAAGTGAATTTGGCTTTCCCCATTGGATTTGCTGGTCCGAAGATCGTAAAACCGTTGTAACGTTGTTAAGCAAAACATTGCAGTCGTTAAAAGTCAGGAACACACTTGTTAAGTGAATCTGTGCGGTTTCATTGTGTGTTTCGCGTGAGTGTTGCCCCGTTTTTAATGACTTTTCTCGCCGCGCTCATGAACTGAATAACTGCAGTTGTTAAGTTAGTACCAAGGTTGTTAAAAGATAGATAAACCTCCAAGTGGCCTCAATGACCCTCTTAAAAGGACGCAAATGACCAGCTGTCTGCAAGGAGTCTAAATCCTTCCACTCCCCACCATCCAGTCAGAGCTGAAGAAGCTTTTTGGATGGGAAGGGAAACATCTTCAAAGAAAAACCAAGAAAGTCTAACGGCTTCTTGAAAAAGCACCTTTGGGACAACCATGACCCAAATGATGGAGAATCTCTCTAGACATTTAGCTATATGCTACAGAGCTGTGACTATACGCTACTGAGCGGTGGCTCAGAGACTAGGACGTTGAGCTTGTCGATCGAAAGGTTGGCAGCTCGGCGGTTCGAATCCCTAGTGCTGCCGTGTCACGGGGTGAGCTCCCGTGACTTGTCCCAGCTTCTGCCAACCTAGCAGTTTCGAAAGCACGTAAAAATGCAAGTAGCAAAAATAGGGACCACCTTTGGTGGGAAGGGAACAGCGTTCCGTGCGCCTTTGGCGTTGAGTCATGCCGGCCACATGACCACGGAGACGTCTTTGGACAGCGCTGGCTCTTCGGCTTTGAAATGGAAATGAGCACCGCCCCCGAGAGTCTGGAACGACTAGCACATATGTGCGAGGGGAACCTTTACCTTTACCTTACAGAGCTGAAGACATTTCTTGGATGAGAAGTGAAACGTCTCCAAAGAAAAACCAAGGAAGTCCACTTGCTTCTTGAAAAAGCACCTTTGGGACACCCATGACCTGAATGACGGAGAATCTCCATAGACATTTAAGGTAGGTGGACTCCAACTCCCAGAATTCCCCCAACCGACCTCAGGAACTTCCATACCATCCTGTCAGAGCTGAAGAAGCTTCTTGGATGAGAAGGGAAACATCTCCAAAGAAAAACCAAGGAAGTCCACTTGCCTCTTGAAGAAGCACCTTTGGGACAACCATGACCTGGATGACGGAAAATCTCCCTAGACATTTAGTTGTACGCTACAGAGCTGAAGAAGCTTCTTGGATGAGAAGTGAAACATCTCCAAAGAAAAACCAGAAAGTTCAGTTGCCTCTTGGAAAAAGCATCTTTGGGACAACCATGACCTGGATGACTGCAAAACGGGGAACACATGACACCCCCCCCTCCCGGGGACACTGCAACTGTCATAATTATGAGCCAGAGAGTCCTGACAGATGCTATGTAAGGTGTAAATATTACTCAGGATTGTCCATTGCTGACGTGGCAGCACCCTTTTTTGGTGGGTCATTTGTATGTTTTCCTATAACTGGGCATTCAGCAATACCTTTGTCTCCTAATTGATTGGACTAAAGTCACCTAGCTGGCTTTCTTGCCTAAGGTGGGACTAGAACTCACCATTTCCCAGTTTCTAGCCTGGTGCCTTAACCATTAATGAGGTTTCCTGGATCAAGATAGTATTCCAACTGAAAATAATGGACGAGTTATTTCCACATATTTAGGAGGCACCAACTTAGAAATCCAACAGGGAATTACTATGGAGATTCTCCATCATCCAGGTCATGGTTGTCCCAAAGGCGCTTTTTTCAAGAGGCAACTGGACTTTCTTGGTTTTGTTTGAAGACATCTCCTCCAAGAAGCTTCTTCAGCTCTGACTGGATGTGTCGTGTCCTACTCCTCCACTGACGGCCGGGTCAGGGAAATCCGAATCAGGCGTGCCTCTGCAGCTCTGCCAAAGTCCTAGCAAAGTTCTCAAGGCAGGCAGGAGACCAGAAAGTGATTTCAGCAAGATAAGGTAGACTTTGCCTGACTCAGAGAATGCCAGAAAGCAGATCCTTTATATAGGCCATGGGGTGTGGCTCCATGACTCAGCACTTATCCCGGCCTGCCCCTCCCTTCCTTCTGTTGACGCTGCCTATCAATTCTCCTGAAGCGAGGGTCACTCCAGTCTGCAGCTGTTGGTAATTGACCTTCCTCAGGCTCACATGCTGTGGGGGAGGGGGAGGGGTCTAGTTGCTCCGTTTGCCTGGGCATGGAGCCAGGGCTGGGGGCTGGAGGCACTTCTTCTTCCTCAGCCTGTCTGGGCATGGAGCCAGGGCTGGGGCCGGGAGGCATGCTAGGACATTCCTCAGCGTTCGGAAGCAGATAAGAAGGCCCCGGCTGTGGGGAAAGTGGACGAGGCACAACAGGATGTGAGGAATAGAAGGATTTATATTCCTTGCAGACAGCTGGTCATTTGCGTTCTTTTAGAGTCATTTAGGCCGCTTGGAGGTTTTTCGGTGTTTTCAGGGTCACCTGAGTAGCGCAAATGGGTGTGAGGCGCCTTCTTGCAACTGCTGAAAGGACTATGTTGTAGACTGAAGACAGATGATGTCTCATTCCTCCCCCTCTGTTGAGAGAGGGCTGTTCAATTTTCAATTTCTTGAGGGAAAGCAGCTAAAGTGATGGGAAGAACATCAGATGAAAAATTGACTGGATCTCCTTAACATTGACAAACACCACACAACTAACTCTTGGCCTTTGGGCTTGGTTCGGGAGGAACTGTCAGCTTTACAGAATAAAGAAAATACTAACACTTCTATTAAGGGAATCAATGTATACCATTCTCCTCGTTTATTCCTCGTTGTTGTTGAAGATATCAACCCCATGCTATAATTCTAGACGTTTCTGGAGGAGGAACCGGAAGCGTCGCAGCGAAACTGGCTGGAAAATAGCAAAGTTGTGACGAGCTTTGCGAAAATCCAGCCAGACAAACCACTTTCAGGGGGGTCTTCGGACCGGAACTGTCTTGGAGGGATGGTGAAGAAAGAAAGGCGCCTTGGAAGACCAAGAGGAACAGGCAAGTTTCTTGAAGGGTCGGAGGCAGCTCTTTGATCCAGCAGCGGGGAGGTGGCGGCCATTAAAATGACTGCTCTAAGCTGGGGCAACCAGACTAAGATTTGTGCAAGAGTGATGTTTAAATGGAGTATTGTTACCAGATGACCAGGGGCCGGGATAGCTCAGGCAGTAGAGAAGCCTGTTATTAGAACACAGAGCCTGCAATTACTGCAGGTTCGAGCCCGGCCCAAGGTTGACTCAGCCTTCCACCCTTTATAAGATAGGTAAAATGAGGACCCAGATTGTTGGGGGGTGGGCAATAAGTTGACTTTGTAAAAAATATACAAATAGAATGAGACTATTGCCTTATACATTGTAAGCCGCCCTGAGTCTTCGGAGAAGGGCGGGGTATAAATGTAAACAAAAAAAAAAAAGAGTGATTTGGTCAACTTAAAGGTAAAAAGAAGTTCTTTGAAAAAGCTTAAAAGAGGTCCCAGTGTGAAATGAGTGATTAATTGGCACTTTGAAATGTTAATTGGAGGGAAAAGAACAAAGAGGACGTTAAAAGACTAAAGCCCAAAAAAGAAAACTTTCTACCTGGACTTAAAATTGAATTTGGAGAAATTAGAAATAATACAAGGAAAAGAAAACTGAGAGAAAGCATTTTTAGCAATAAAAGGAAAACAAATTGAAGAGAAAGTGATACTTTGTTGCCTGGGGATTTGTGGACTGGAGAGAAACATCTGCTGGTTGAAAGAAAGCACTACAACAAACACTTTAAAACATTGAAGGAACAGTAAGAATTTTGACTACGTAAGAAATTTTAAGGAGTACTTGTTTAAACAGCTGGATCCCAACTTTGAAAAGAAGTGAAAAAGAACAAAGCCTTAAACTGGAGTGGTCTAGATAAATATTTGAATTGGATACTATTTGGAAATAAAAAAAGTGAGACACTACATGGACTCGAATTTTAACTACATATAAATTAAAATAAAAAACATTTTTAATTGACAATATGGAACATTGGGAATATGAGGAACTAATGGAAATGTTTAAGAAGGTGCATGAAGCGTTTAAGGGTGATAAAGAAGCAGAAACTTGGTTAAAATACCAAAAAAAAGGAAAAAGAGAATATAAATGTGAAGCAAGAACATAATCTTGAAAGGAAAATAATTGAAGATCGGTGGCGAGTCATTGGCCCCGATGGAGGGGGTGCGCAACTTAGGCGTCCTCCTGGACGAACGGCTGTCTTTGGAAGATCATTTGACGGCCGTCTCCAGGAGAGCGTTCTACCAGGTTCGCCTGGTGCGCCAGTTGCGCCCCTTTCTGGACCGGGATGCCCTGTGCACAGTCACTCACGCACTCGTGACGTCTCGCCTGGATTACTGCAATGCTCTCTACATGGGGCTCCCCTTGAAGGGCATCCGGAGGCTGCAGTTAGTCCAGAATGCGGCTGCGCGGGTGATAGAGGTGCCCTCGTGGCTCCTATAACACCCATCCTGCGCAGACTGCACTGGCTACCTGTGGCCTTCCGGGTGCGCTTCAAGGTTTTGGTGACCACCTTTAAAGCGCTCCATGGCATAGGGCCGGGTTATCTACGGGACCGCCTACTGCTACCGAATACCTCTCACCGACCCGTGCCTCACAGAGAGGGACTCCTCAGGGTGCCGTCAGCGAGGCAATGTCGCCTGGCGACGCCCAGGGGAAGGGCCTTCTCTGTGGGGGCTCCCACCCTCTGGAATGAACTGCCCCCAGGACTTCGTCAGCTTCCGGACCTTCGGACCTTCCGCCGCGAGCTTAAAACATACTTATTTAATTGCGCAGGACTGAGCTAGATTTTAATTTATGGGTTTTAACTTGGGTTTTATTTTTTATATTTTTAATTATTAGGCTTTGAATAAGTTTTTTAATTGTTTTTAGATTGTATTTATTTGCTTTTAAATGCCTGTAAACCGCCCTGAGTCCTTTGGGAGATAGGGCGGTATATAAATATAAACAATAAACAATAAACAATAATAAGATGAAAAAATAGATGATTACACTGGGATTGACAGTGGAAAACAAAAGATGGATGGGGGGAGTATCACCCAAAAAAGAAAGGAAGAGAAAGAAATGGAAAAAGACTGAGGGGGAGAATTAAAAGGATAACAATTTTAAAAATAAGAGAAAGGTTTCAGGGGAAAAGATACAATAAATATAAAAAGAAAAAGAAGAAAATAAGAGAAGGAGAAAAATATTAAGAAGTGGAATTTTGGAGAGACCAAAAGAAAATGGGTAAAAGGGGAAGAATAATGAAGAAAAAGAAGGGAAATAAAGCATTTATTAGTTAATTTAAAGGAAATGTATTAATAGTAGAAATTGTATGTAAGAAGTAAACAAGAAGAAGTATATTGTTTTTTGTAAAATGGATCAGCAGATGCAATATGAAATGAAGATTGGTTTAGATGTGAAAATAACTGAAATTAAGATATAAAATTGAAAGGCTAGTAAATGAGGAAATAATTAATTGATGTTGGAATAAGAAATTAGGAACTAAGGAAAATAAGAGGTGGGAGGTTAATTAAGTCAAAAGGTTTCAATGTAATTCCGAGTTGAAATACATTGTTAATAATTTTAAAATGTGATGGGGACTTTGAAAATTATACTTAATAAGGGGCCGGTTTAGCTCAGGCTGGTAAGGCCTGTTATTAAGAACACAAAGCCTGCAATTACTGCAGGTTCGAGCCCGGCCCAAGGTTGACTCAGCCTTCCATCCTTTATAAGGTAGGTAAAATGAGGACCCAGATTGTTGGGGGGGCAATAAGTTGACTTTGTAAAAATATACAAATAGAATGAGACTATTGCCTTATACACTGTAAGCCGCCCTGAGTCTTCGGAGAAGGGCGGGGTATAAATGTAAACAAAACAAAAAAATAAGTGGAGAAAAAAATCGGGGTCGCCCGGATACCATTGTGAAAAATATTGAATTGAAAATGAATACAACAATGGAAAGAGAATGGAAGGAGGAGGAAAAGAGAAGAGAGGAAGGAGAGAGGGGAATAGAAGTAAGGGAAAAGGAGAGGAAGAAAGGGAGGGGAAATAAGAGTAGGAGAGAAGGTTAGAAAGGGAGGAAGGAATGGAGGAGGGGGGAAAGGAAGGGAAAGTAGAGAAGGAGTAGGAGAAGAGGAAATAAGAAAGTAGAAAAGGATGAAGGGAGGGAAGAGAAAGAGAAGAGAGAAGAATTGTTGTAAAACAAGGGAAATGAAATGGTAGAAAAGCAACCCCGAGAACGTTCAAATTTATTAGGATGAAGAACGAATTAAAAGGGAATATATATGATTAACAATGGATAAGACAAGATAACTAATGGAAATAATGTTAAGAAACTAGGATTTGAGGGTGGATGGTGATGCTGTTAATATAATAAGCATAGAAGTATTAAGATAAGATAAAAAAAAGTATGGAAAAAGAATATTTGGGCAAAAACGGTAACTATGTAAAATGAAATTGGATATGATATGTTGTATATGATACGGTCAATACTCTGTTCATAAAATACCGTATGTGCATGTGTGTCAGATTGCCTCCGATCAATACTCAAGAAAGGGTAACCCTGACTCCATTTGATTATAGAGAAAGGTAACTTTTACTGAGCACTTCTTGCAACAGAAGTAAAGCTAGAACTGGAAATAGATATGGCTTACAGATACATTTCCCCTTACTCAGCCCTCCTCCCTCCAAAAGTCAAACATTCTAGTCCATTGTCCTTCTCCTCTTTGGCCACGTGGTACTTTGCTTCGGATGTTATTCCTCTGTCTGTCTTCTGGTTGGTATGCCTGGCATGCAGCGTTCGTTAAACCTGCGAGCGTCTGTCTATTTTTTTTTATTATTTGCATTTATATCCCGCCCTTCTCCAAAGACTCAGGGCGGCTTACACTATGTCAAGCAATAGTCTTCATCCATTTGTATATTATATACAAAGTCAACTTATTTGAATTCTTCTTCCCTCCTCCTTTCAGATGGCAGCCGAAAGCTTAAAGGGCCTCAACCCCATTAATCACGTATGTCAACAAGTAGCAATAAAACATTTAAGGAAGTGATAAAACAGTTACACACTCTATTAAGTAAACAAACACTTAAAGTAAGAAGCGGAGGCTGACAGTGTGTGTGTGAAAGGAAAAAAATCAATAAAACAATTTTAAAAAAAAAATTCTAGACGTTTCTGCTTTTTCTGTCCCAGGAATCATCGAGATTTGGCGTCCCTCGATCTGAAAAAGAATCGAATTCTCTGCAGCCGATAAAGGAATCCAGAAAAATGGGGCTCACCTTCCTTTTCGGCCCTGAAGACAAATATCCGATGCGCTGTAACCACTTCAAACTTGTTGTCTCCGTGCATCCGGACTGTAGCTATCGCGGAAAGAAGAATGATGCCCTTGGAGTAGATGTCCTATATCAAAAACATTTATTTATTTATTTATTTATTTATTTATTTATTTATTTATTTATTTATTTATTTATTTGTTTGTTTGTTTGTTTGTTTGTTTGTTTTGTCGAGTACCTATTAGATGACATATATATAAGTATAAGCATGAATTGAATACATAAAACGAATACAATTAAAGGGAACATTAGGACAGGGACAGTAGGCACGCTGGTGCTCTTACGCACGCCCCTTACAGACCTCTTAGGAATGGGGTGAGGTCTACAGTAGACAGTCTTAGGTTAAAATTTTGGGGGCTTTGGGGATAAAGATAAGCTTTTTCGCAAAGAAGGGGTCCCTTCACCAAAAGGCAAGGCTACACATTCCTAGCCAAGCTACTGCAAATTCCATTTCTGTTCCAAAAGTTTGATTGACAAAAAAGAAACTTTTTCTGCAAAAAAAGTGATTTTTTAAAAAAAAAATTTGCAAGAAGAAAAAAATATTTACAGACCCCTCACATCCTGGACATAAACTCTTTCAACTCCTACCCTCAAAACGACGCTACAGAGCACTGCACACCAGAACAACTAGACACAAGGACAGCTTTTTCCCGAATGCCATCACTCTGCTAAACAAATAATCCCCTCAACACTGTCACACTACTATTAATCTCCCATCTCCCATCTCCCATCTCCCATCTCCTCCCACTTATGACTGTTTGACTGTAACTTTGTTGCTGGTAATCCTTATGATTTATATTGATATTGTTTCCTGATTGCTTATTTGTACCCTATGACTATCATTAAGTGTTGTACCTTAGAATTGTTGATGAATGTATCTTTTCTTTTATGTACGCTGAGAGCATATGCACCAAGACAAATTCCTTGTGTGTCCAATCACACTTGGCCAATAAAAAATTCTGTTCTATTCTATTCTATTCTATTCTATTCTATTCTTCCAATATTCTATTCTGTTTTAATCACTCTATTCCGTTCCATTCCATTCTTCCGATATTCTATTCTATTCTATTCTATTCTATTCTATTCTATTCTATTCTATTCTATTCTATTCTATCCTATTCTATGACTATCGTTAAGTGATGTCCCTTATTATCCTTGATATTCATCTTTTCTTTTCTTTTCATGTACATAAGAGGATAGGCACCAAAGAAAAATTCCTTGTGTGTCCAATCACACTTGGCCAACAAAGTATTCTATTCTATTCTATTCTATTCTTTTTTTTATTTATTTATTTACATTTATATCCCGCCCTTCTCCGAAGACTCAGGGCGGCTTACATTGTATAAGGCAATAGTCTCATTCTATTTGTATATTTATATACAAAGTCAACTTATTGCCCCCCCCCAACAATCTGGGTCCTCATTTTACCTACCTTATAAAGGATGGAAGGCTGAGTCAACCTTGGGCCTGGTGGGACTAGAACCTGCAGTAATTGCAGGCAGCTGTGTTTAATAACAGGTTTCTTACAGCTGAGCCACACTGCGGCCCTTCCAATATTCTTCCAATATTCTATTGTTTTAATCATTCTATTCCATTCCATTCTTCCGATATTCTATTCTATTCTATTCTATTCTATTCTATTCTATTCTATTCTATTCTATTCTATTCTATTCTATTCTATTCTGACTATCATTAAGTGATGTACCTTATGATCCTTGATGAATGTATCTTTTCTCTTCATGTACACTGAGAGCATATGCACCAAGACAATTTCCTTGTGGGTCCAATCACACTTGGCCAATAGAGAATTCTGTCTATGTTGTACCTTTGGAAAATCACTAAATGAACAGTTGTAAGTCGAGGACTAACTGTACGTGCCAACAACAACAAAAAAATGAAACCAGGACATGATCCTAAGATTCCTACTACAAAGAGTGTTTTATTTCCCGGATGTTTTTGACTGCCATATTTCTCGTGGGTTAAATCCAGGCCTGCTTACATTCAATCATATTCTCATACGCTCCGTTTTCCAGATGCAATCAAGTCGCCCCAGAGGAAATGTCACCCCATTTTATCAGAATGATCTAACTCTGTTGCAAAATTCATGGCAGTTGTTTTTTGTTTTTTTTCCATCCAGATATTATATCCTGGCATCTACAGGCATCTACTGACTAGAGATGGAACTGCAGTCGCTCTCTACAGCAGTGGCCAAAATTGTGGAAACCTTTTGGGAAAAAGTGTATTTTTGAGGTTTGATGCAGTGGTGGGTTTCAAATTTTTTTACTACCGGTTCTGTGGGCATGGCTTGGTGGGCATGGCAGGGGAAGGATACTGTAAAATCTCCATTGCCTCCCGATCAGCTGGGACTTGGGAGGCAGAGAATAGATGAGGGCAGGGACAGTCAGAATTTTTACTACCGGTTCTCCGAACTACTCAAGATTTCCGCTACCAGTTCTCCAGAACTGGTCAGAACCTGCTGAAACCCACCTCTGGTTTGATGGCTAATAACACCCCTTTTTTGGGGCGGGGGGAGTTTCAAGATAATCCTATTCCATTGCTGGAATGGCCTGGGAATAGCCCAGACCTTCACCCAATGGAAAAATCTATGGAGCTGACGAAAGAAACTGGTTAGTCAGAAGCGACCCAGCAATAAAACCCAGTTAATAGAAGCCATCATTCAATCTTGGTTTCACATTATAACAGCTGCAGAACTAAAAGACTTGGCTCACTCCATGGGAAGACGTTGTAAGGCCATAATTCATGCTAAAGGTTACCAAACTAATATTAAAACGACGCTATAGAGCATTGTACACCAGAACAACTAGACACCAGAACAATTTTTCCCGAACGCCATCACTCTGCTAAACAAATAATTCCCTCAACACTGTCAAACTATTTACTAAATCTGCACTACTATTAATCTTCTTATCGTTCCCATCACCCATCTCCTTCCACTTATGACTGTAACTTTGTGCTTGTATCCTTATGATTTATATTAATTTTTTCCTGATTGCTTAATTGTAGCCTATGACTCATTAAGTGTTGTATCATTAAGTGTTAAATTTGTACCCTATGACTATCATTAAATGTTGTAAGTATTGTACCTTGATGAAGGTATCTTTTCTTTTATGTACATTGAGAGCATATTCCTTGTATGTCCAATCACACTTGGCCAATAAAGAATTCTATTCTGTTCTGTTCTGTTCTGTTCTGTTCTGTTCTGTTCTGTTCTGTTTTGTTCTGTTCTGTTCTGTTCTATTCTATTCTATTCTATTCACTTTACTGACATGATCATTTTTGTATGTCTCGTTTTTTCTATGTGCTTCACTTTTCTTCTTTATACTTGTAACTGCTATTCTAATAGCAAATCCTCCATCAAAGTTATTGCATTACATTCTTGACTAAATTTTTTCCCCATTGATATATCATTCTAGGGTACTACTCAAAAAAAAAAAAGTGGTGCTATTAGCTAGCTTTAGAAAATGCACTTTCCCCAAAAGGTTTCCACAATTTTGGCCACTGCTGTATTTACCAGATTTTTGAAATCCACCATCTCTTCTATTTACCAGCTCCAAAATCCTTCATTCTTAGAACAAGGAGCTTGTATCCGAAATGAAAGCTTTGGAGTGGGCAGAGTGAACCCTCATAATCTTACTACAGAACCAGGCTTTCAAATCATCCTTAAAGGAGAGAAGAGACATGGGGTGACTTTCAGTCTGAAAAGAAAAAGTAATGAGCATTTCCAGGCCCTCGTTCAACAGGCGAGTGAGCATAAGAGTAATTTAAACAAAGAGGTGTAAAAGTCAAAGCTTAAGGAGAGATTCTCCGTAAGCAACAGAAGGGTAAGCGATTCCAGTGCCGAAAGGTAGCAAGGGAGTTGTGTCAGCTGGGCCTGCAGTAGAAAATTTGTGGGGAGGGAGGAAGGGAGGGAAGGAAGGAAGGAAAGATCAAACGGAGGAAGGACGGGGAGACAGGGAAGGAAGGAGAAGAGAAATGAGCGGGAGGGGAGGAGGAAGGGAAGGGAAGGAAGAGATGGGAGGGAAGGGAGGGGAGGGGAGGGAAGGGAAGGAAGATGGGAGGAAGGAAGGGAGAAAAGATTGAAGGAAGGAGGGAGGGAGGGAAGGAAGGGAAGGGAGGAGGAAGGGAAGGGAAGGAAGGGAAGGGAGGAAGGAAAGGAAGGGAAGGGAAGGAAGGGAAGGGAAGGAAGGAAGGAAGGGAAGGAAGGAAGGAAAGGAAAGGAAGGAAAGGAAAGGAAGGAGGGAGGAGGGAGGAGGAAGGAAGGAAGGAGGGAAGAGAAGGAGGAAGGAAGGGAAGGAAGGGAAGGGAGGAAGGAAGGAGGGAGGGAGGAAGGAAGGAAGGAGGGAGGGGAGGGAAGGGAAGGGAAGGGAAGAAAATCAGCTCCATTGGAAACCTAAAACTACTTTTATTGAGATTGGCCATAATAACAGACTTTTCCAAGTCTTATGGTGTCCTATCTTCTCCTTCTTATACTGCAGTGAATTAGGGAAGGGTCCGCCTGAGCCACTCCTGAATGTTGTTTTCTGGTGGAATTAAAAATGCTTTTGCTAAGGAATGATTCCTGCATATCTCCATCCAGGTCATATGCCTTACTTTCGACATCTAATAACTGCCTTGTACCTTCAGAGAGAATGAGGACCAGACCATGAGTGACCCTGCTACCCAAAACCTATTTAAGCTAAGCTAAGTCTTTTGGATTGGAACATATATTATTTAATGCAACAGACTTACCTTGTCATTATTATAATAAGCAATGCTTTCGCCATCAAACTTCACCCAGCGTTTCTGAAACACGTGCTTCCTACATGGGAAGAAAGTCAAAAGCAATTTGAAAAAAGGAGGAGGAGGAGCAGGAAGAGGAGGAGGAGAAGGAAGAGGAGGAGGAGGAGCAGGAAGAAGAAGAAGACAAAGCAGGAGGGGAGGAGGAAGAGGAGGAAGGAGGAAGGGAGGAAGGAAGGAAGGAAGGAGGAAGAGAAGGAAGGGAAAGGGAAAGAGAAAGGGAGGAAGGGAAGGAAGGGAGGGAGGGAGGGAGGAGGAAGGAAGGAAGGAAGAAAATCAGCTCCATTGGAAACCTAAAACTACTTTTATTGAGATTGGCCATAATAACAGACTTTTCCAAGTCTTATGGTGTCCTATCTTCTCCTTCTTATACTGCAGTGAATTAGGGAAGGGTCCGCCTGAGCCACTCCTGAATGTTGTTTTCTGGTGGAATTAAAAATGCTTTTGCTAAGGAATGATTCCTGCATATCTCCATCCAGGTCATATGCCTTACTTTCGACATCTAATAACTGCCTTGTACCTTCAGAGAGAATGAGGACCAGACCATGAGTGACCCTGCTACCCAAAACCTATTTAAGCTAAGCTAAGTCTTTTGGATTGGAACATATATTATTTAATGCAACAGACTTACCTTGTCATTATTATAATAAGCAATGCTTTCGCCATCAAACTTCACCCAGCGTTTCTGAAACACGTGCTTCCTACATGGGAAGAAAGTCAAAAGCAATTTGAAAAAAGGAGGAGGAGGAGCAGGTAGAGGAGGAGAAGAAGGAAGAGAAGGAGGAGGAGCAGGAAGAAGAAGAAGACAAAGCAGGAGGGGTTGGGGAGGAGAAAGAGGAAGAGGAAGAGAAGGAGGAAGAGAAGCAGAAAGAAGAGAAGGAGGAAGAGGAAGAGAAGAAGGCAGAGGAAGAGGAGCAGTAGGAGGAGAAGAAGGAAGAGAAGAAGAAGAGGAGGAGGAAGGAAGGAAGGAAGAGATGGGAGGGAAGGAGGAGGAGGAAGGAAGGAAGAGATGGGAGGAAGGAAGGGAGGAAGGAAGGAGGGAGGAGGAAGGAAGGGAAGGGAGGAGGAAGGAAGGAAGGGAAGGAAGAGAAGGAGGAAGGAAGGAAGGAAAGGGAAAGAAGGAAGGGAAGGAAGGGAAGGAAGGAAGAGGAAAGGAAGGGAAGGAAGGGAAGGAAGGAAGGAAGGAGGAGGAGGAAGGGAGGAAGGGAGGAAGGGAGGAAGGAAGGAAGGAAGGAGGAAGAGAAGGAGGAAGGAAGGAAGAGAAGGAGGAAGGGAAGGAGGAGGAAAAGAAGGAAGGAGGAGGAGGAAGGAAGGAAGGGAGGAGGAAGGAAGGAAGGGAAGGGAAGAAAATCAGCTCCATTGGAAACCTAAAACTACTTTTATTGAGATTGGCCATAATAACAGACTTTTCCAAGTCTTATGGTGTCCTATCTTCTCCTTCTTATACTGCAGTGAATTAGGGAAGGGTCTGCCTGAGCCACTCCTGAATGTTGTTTTCTGGTGGAATTAAAAATGCTTTTGCTAAGGAATGATTCCTGCATATCTCCATCCAGGTCATATGCCTTACTTTCTACATCTAATAACTGCCTTGTACCTTCAGAGAGAATGAGGACCAGACCATGAGTGACCCTGCTACCCAAAACCTATTTAAGCTAAGCTAAGTCTATAGCTAAGTCTACACTTATGATTTGCTCAGATTGGAATATATATTATTTAATGCAACAGACTTACCTTGTCATTATTATAATAAGCAATGCTTTCGCCATCAAACTTCACCCAGCGTTTCTGAAACACGTGCTTCCTACATGGGAAGAAAGTCAAAAGCAATTTGAAAAAAGGAGGAGGAGGAGCAGGAAGAGGAGGAGGAGAAGGAAGAGGAGGAGGAGGAGCAGGAAGAAGAAGAAGACAAAGCAGGAGGGGAGGAGGAAGAGGAGGAAAAGGAGGAGGCGAAAAAGAAAGAAGAGAAGGAGGAAGAGGAAGAGAAGAAGGCAGAGGAAGAGGAGCAGTAGGAGAAGAAGAAGGAAGAGAAGAAGAAGAGGGAGGAGGAAGGAAGAAGGAGGAGGTGGAGGAGGCGGAGAAGAAGGAGAAGGAAGAAGACAAAGAAGAGGAGGGGAGGAAGAGGAGGAAGAAGAGATAGAAGAGGCGGGAGAAGGAGGAAAGAAGGATGAGACGGAAGGCGGAGGAGGAGGAGGAAGGAAGAAGACAAAGAAGAGGGGTTGGGGAGGAGAAAGAGGAAGAGGAAGAGAAGGAGGAGGAGAAGCAGAAAGAAGAGAAGGAGGAGGAAGAGAAAGAAGAAGGCAGAGGAAGAGGAGCAGCAGGACGAGAAGAAGGAAAAAGAAGAGGAGGAAGGAAGGAGGAAGAGAAGAAGAGAAGGAGGAAGAGGAAGAGAAGAAGGCAGAGGAAGAGGAGCAGTAGGAGAAGAAGGAAGAGGAAGAAGAAGAGAAAGAAGAAGAGGGGAGGAGGAGGAAAAGAAGGAGGAGGTGGAGGAGGCGGAGAAGAAGGAGAAGGAAGAAGACAAAGAAGAGGAGGGGAGGAAGAGGAGGAAGAAGAGATAGAAGAGGCGGGAGAAGGAGGAAAGAAGGATGAGACGGAAGGCGGAGGAGGAGGAGGAGAAGGAAGAAGACAAAGAAGAGGGGTTGGGGAGGAGAAAGAGGAAGAGGAAGAGGAGGAGAAGCAGAAAGAAGAGAAGGAGGAGGAAGAGAAAGAAGAAGGCAGAGGAAGAGGAGCAGTAGGAGGAGAAGGAAGAGAAGAAGAGGAGGAGAAGAAGGAAAAAGAAGAGGAGGAGGAACAGGAAAAGAAGGAGGAGGAGGAGGAGAAGGAAGAAGACAAAGAAGAGGAGGGGAGGAAGAGGAAAAGAAGGAAGGAGATAGGGAGAAGAAAGAGGAAGAAGAGGAGGAGGAGAGGGAGAAAGAAGAGAAGGAGGAGGGGAGGAGGAGAAAGAAGATGAAGAGGAGGGGGAGGAGGAGGAGGAAGAGGAGGAGGAGACCTGCTAGACAAATCTCCTTTCCTGTTTAGTCAATAAAGTCTACAGACAGCAAAAATAGCACAGGAGTTCCTCTCATTCAGGAACCTTCACAATAAAGGTGCTGCAACATCACACAGTCTTCTCTGAATTCACTTGTTGTGAAATGGGCCTTTTATGACCCAAAAGGAAGACCTCTGTGAGGAATACGTTGCCCTTTATTTTTATTTACTTACTTACTTATTTATATCCGTCCTTTATTCGTTTTCTAAACAACTCAACATATACCACATATTTCTTCCTCCTTTTTTTCCCTCCCAAAACCACCTTGTGAGGTGAGTTGGGCTGAGAGAGAGTTGACTGGCCCAAGGTCACCAGCTGGCTTTCACGCCTGAGGTGAGACTAGAACTCACCATCTCCTGGTGATTGACCCAAAGTCACCTAGCTGCTGTCATGCCTAAGGCGGTACTAGAATTCACTGTCTCCTGGTGATCGATCCAAAGTGAACTAGCCAGCTTTCATACCTAAGGCGGTACTAGAATTCATTGTCCCCTGGTGAACAACCCAAAGTGAATCCTGCCGGAGGCCAGATTAGAACTCACCATCTCCTGGTGATCGACCCAAAGTCACCTAGCTGCTGTCATGCCTAAGGCGGTACTAGAATTCATTGTCTCCTGGTGATCGACCCAAAGTCACCTAGCTGCTGTCATGCCTGAAGTGGTACTAGAATTCATTGTCTCCTGGTGATCGACCCAAAGTGAACTAGCCAGCTTTCATGCCTGAGGTGGGACTAGAACTCACCCTTTCCCGGTGATTGACTCAAAATCACCCAATCTGCTTTCCTGCCTAAGGTGGTGCTAGAATTCACCGTCTCCCAGTTTCTAGCCCGCTGCCTCAACCTGTAGACCAGGGGTGTCAAACTCAGTTTCATTGAGGGCTGTGGTTGACCTTGGAGGAGGGGGGTGGGGTGGGTGTGGCCAACTCACTGGGTGTGGCCAATTGGGTGGGCGTGGCCAGCTTGACGCCACTCCCCAAATTGCTGGCATGCTTCCTTTTCGCACTGGGTAAACTGGGCCAAAGTGACACGGACCAGACACTTACATTTTCCAGGACAGCCCTGCAGGCCAGATCCAACCACATCTGACCACAGACAGACGCAGGGGTGAAATGCTCCCGGTTCGGACCGGATCGCCTGATCCTGTAGCGATGGTGGTAGGTGGCTTGGAGAATCAGTAGCAAAAATCCCTGCCCCCTCCCGCATGCCCAGCTGAGCCACGCGATCATCAGAGCGTTTTCTTGTTTTGTTTTGTTTTGTTTTACTTTTAAAAGCATTTTTTCTTTGGCTGAAAAAAATGCTTTTAAAAGTAAAAAAAAAAAAAGCCTCTGATGATCGTGTGGCTCAGCTGTCAGAACCCTTTAAAAGCATTTTTTTCTACAACCTCTTCGGCCAAAGAGGTTGTAGAAAAAAATGCTTTTAAAAGTAAAAAAAAAAGTTGGCCACATCCACCCAGTTACATTACACCCCCCACTAAGCCACACCCACACAACCGGTAGTAACAAATTTTACATTTCACCACTGGACAGACGGCCACGTGAACCTTATGTTTGACACCCCTAAAGTAAAGGTAACGGTTCCCCTTGCACATATGTGCTAGTCGTTCCCGACTCTAGGGGGCGGTGCTTATCTCCATTTCAAAGCCGAAGAGCCAGCGCTGTCCGAAGACATCTCTGTGGTCATGTGGCCGGCATGACTCAACGCCAAAGGCGCACGGAATGCTGTTATCTTCCCATATGGATATATCATTGGTTCAGGTTTTCTTAGGCCTCACAGCTGTGAGAACTTGACTTAACCTTTTTCAGTGCTACATGACAGAAATGATTTATGGTACCCATAGCATTGCATCCTCAAGTTAAGTTTTGCTTTCCCTGAGTTAGGTTTCTAGTTTTGCTTTCCCTGAGTTAGGTTTCTATTCAGGTAAAATGTATGATTTCTTGTAAACCACGTGGTATTTTGCTAATACGTATACTCTAAACGCTCGCTGATTGGTAACTTTCTATATGCTACTTCCCTCCTTGCTGTAGTTACCCCTCCCTGCTAAAACTGCATAATAAAAGAGACTGTTGCGATCTAAAGGGGACAGAACACAACAACTCCCCCTCTTCGTGCTCTCTCATCTTGAAAAACTTCTGGTGTGGTGTCTCTTATTCGACTTCTTTCGTCCTTGCGAGGACCCCCTAAATTGTCTCAGCGAGGGCTGAGACTCGTTCCTGCGGGAACCCAGGACAACATCAACAGGGAACCTAGGACAACAAATTCCTGTTGTGTTGTCCAGAGGCGCGATCGTTGTCTAGCAGTGCGTCACCTTCACCCTCATTGCTTACCCGTCCGGACGCGACACGTGCACACGTAAGTAATGGGCTCCTCGAACTCGAAAGTCTCATCATTGCATAGGATGAGCTTTACTCTCTGGTGAAGAAGGCTAATTGTTTGCAAAAGGTTAATGGCACCACTGTCTATCCTCTTTCTAAGAAATCTCTTACCTCTTTTCTAGTCTCCTACTGTCTCTGTAGCTGCCTCTGCTCCCCCTGCAGACACAGCTCTTTCTGCTCCTGCAGCGTCTCCCCCTCCGCCGGAGGATACAGACACGGCTGCAGGAACTCTTTCTGCCTTGGTTACCTCTTCCTCTCTTTCTCTAAGAACTGAACCCCCGATATCGGCTTACCCTTTAAACCTCAATCCAGCGGGAGTGGGACAGCCGGTACACGAGAACATCAATGTACGGGTGCTTAAAAATTTAAAAGAAGCTGTTACTTCCTACGGCATTCACTCTCCGTTCCTTCAGTTCCTATGCCTGCTCATTCCTTTCCCTCCTCCTCCCTTTCCCCCCACTCTGAACCTTCAAAGCATACTGAGCTAGAAATTAAATCTGTGCTTGCTGTCCCTTCAGCCCCTTGCTTTCAACTCTCAAAGCATATTGAACCAGAAGTTAAACCTATACCTGTTTCTTCCATCCCTGCTTTGAAAACTGCCTCCTTTCCCCTGCCTGCCTCCCTTCCCCCAGAGCACCCCTCTCTTTCCCCCATGGGTGCGATCGCTCAGACTAATCAGCAACTGATTTGGTTCAATTATTTCTCTATATCTGGAAACAATCTGGAAAAGGATTTGCTCACAGTGACTACATGGGAAAAATTGGGAACTTATTTCCATGAAAGTCCAAGAACCCCTGTAACAATTCTGCCCAAGTGGCACATGATCTTTGAATGCCTCATTTTATTTGCAGACGTCACTTAGAGAGTTGTCAGGACCTCTGCCTTATCAAAAATGACTTAAAAGGATCTACAATCACAGTCATGATTTAAACTGCTGAGTTTTCTCAGACAAGTTCCCCAGGTCTGTAAATGTTGTTTGATGATGTGTGTACATGTGTATGTATGTATGTGATCATTTTCAGACCTGCATAAGAATTGTAGAGATAATTGTGATGCTTGATTTGCATGGAATGTGTGTATGTGCAAAACTCATTGAGAAGGTGTGAAATTTCTGTGTTGTCTTTTGGATTTGCAAGAAATGTATGCATGTGTGAGAAATTGTCTCTGCATGTGTGTGTGTGCATGTGTGTGTGTCTTTATGTGTATCTGTCTGCATAAATTCCGTATGCAAGCAGCCAGGTACTTTTGGAAAAAAAATAAAACATTTTTTTTCCTTTTGCAAGCAAGTGAGTTACTTTTGGACATTTTTTTTCTCTTCATATGCATGAGAGTGTCTTTCCAGTGAGTTACTTTTAACTTTTTTTCTCTGCCCTCTGGCTTATCTTAACTACTCCCCCCTTCGTTCCTTGTTGTGCCAGGGAAAGGGGTGGGCGACAGGGGGAGAACCATTCACCCCCACTCCATTTTTTTTCTCTCTCTTCTTTCTTGTCTGAGAAGGGAGGGACAATTAGGCTCTCTGGAAGCATTGCTTTTGTAAAAAGCTATGTAAAAAACTATGCAGATATATTTTCTTTTTCACCATGAAAACAATTTTGATTTTGATTTTTAATCATGCATACAATTTTGATTTTGCTTTTAATTTTTATTTTTTATCTTTTCTGGAACTTTTTGAGGTTTAACCTGCCTGATTAAACCTATACCTTTATAAATGTTTTCAAAGCACTGAGTTGACTAAAAATGTTTCATTTAGCTTTGTATTTTTGCAGCTGTTAACATACATAATAAGAGTTGGAAGGGACCCTTGGAGGTCTTCTAGTCCAACCCCCTGCCCAGGCAGGAAACCCTACAGCATTTCAGACACATGGCTATCTTCTTATGTATGGATGCATTTTTTTTTAAGCGTAAATCTGTTTTTTGGAAAATGCACTCAGGTTTTCCACATAAACAGACTCACCCTAAAGCTTCCGCCATGTTTTTCTTTTTTGAATCAGACTCAGTGTGCCCCTTATTTGCTGTTTGTATTGTTTCTTTTTCTTTTTTAGCAGCACAATATGTGCCCTGTTTTAGGAACTATTTCAGAGATGAGTTAGAAAGTTATAGGATGTGATAAGTTAGAAAGTTACAGAATGTGAAGAGAGAATTAAGAGGAGTGCTGAGAAGGTTTTAGTAAGTTAGAAAAGTACAGATGGTGATTTTGCTAAGAATGTGGTTTGTTTTTGGAAGTTTTTGATAGCATGGATTTGTTAGTGACCAACTTCCACACATGAATAAAAAGGGTGGGAGTTGGGTTTTTATTGATTGATTGTCTTTTTCTCTGTCTTCCACATAGTACCTTTCAACCTCATCTTAGACAGTCTATATGTTACTCAAATAGTACAAACTATTTTTCAATCTTACTTGTCCCCTTCTCTTGATTCTAATCTCACTTCTCTTTTCACAACTTTACAGTCTCTCATTTACAAACGTACACATCCCTATTTTGTTACACATATACGAAGCTATCAACCTTTTCCTGGTTTTCTCCAGGAAGGGAACAATGTAGCAGACGCTGCGGCCTCTGCCTCCTCTCTTTTGACACTTTCTCCTGTCTCTCCTTGGGACAGTCACTCCTATTTTCATCAAAACAAAAAGGCGCTCATGAAACAATTTGGCTTCACGGCTGCTGAGGCATCTGATCATACATCAATGCCCTACTTGCAGCCGCCAAGGTAACTCTCTTCCGATGGGGGTCAACCCCAGAGGAACAGTGGCCTGTCAACTATGGCAAATGGATGTAACTCAATATCCATCCTTTATACATATTCAGGTTTCATCATGGCAACCTTGCAAAGGGGTGAAACCGCAAAACAAGTTATTAATCATTGTATTCGGACTTTCGTAACGTTGGGATGTCCAAAAACTCTAAAAACTGACAATGGACCAGCCTATACGAGCTCTGCCTTTGCACAATTTTGCCATCGATGGTCAATAATCCATAAATTCGGCATTCCTTTCAATAGCCAGGGCCAGGCCATTATAGAGAGCGAATTTGACTCTTAAACAGGCCTTGGACAGACACTTGGGGTCAAAAGGCATCAGCCCCCCGACACTCCCGGCGTTGCAAAATGTATTAAATGTTTGCTTGTATTCATTGAATTTTCTTAATCTAACTGGATCTCCTGCCTCCACTGCCGCCTCGAGACAGTTTTCCACTCCTCCCCTCCCCTCTTCTCGTCCTCTGGTATATTATAGGCATCTTCCGGATCCAGCTTGGAAAGGTCCAGCTCAATTGATTACCTGGGGAAAAGGCTACGCTGCAGTTCAATTGCCTGATCGAGTCCTGTGGGTTCCGGCTCGCTGTGTTCGCCCCTGTCATCTCAATCAACCAAAAAAGAAAGATGAAGATCCTCCTGATCCTATCCCTGATCTCTCTTGCCTCTTCTGTCTCTAATGCCTCTTCCTCTCTTCCTAAATGTACTCTCCTTGAATATCTAAGACATGGCTAAAGAATGGATATCCAATCCATCCCTCTAACAATACTTACATTATATCCTCTCCCTGTTCCACTTCTCTGTTAATTTTTAACATTTCATCTGAAGACTACGGCACTTATGTATGCTCCCTGTTTTTCCCAAAGCAAGAAAGATCTTTTGACATGAAAATTTCCCTTCTCTCTGCTACCCATTTTTCCCCTGGCGTATCTCGCTCCTTGCCCTCTTCCCACATTTCTACCCCTGCAGCTCTCCGTTCGCAGCGCTCCTTATCCGGAGCACAGCAGAACCTGCATCGTCCCGCAAATTATACTTGGACTATTTTGGACTTCCAAGGAAGTGTCCTTCATTCCATCTCTAATCGAACTCTGTGGCCTTGGTTTCCTGCACTCTACTTTGACTTTGCTGAAATGCTGGTCGGCGCCCATGGATTTAAACATAAAACAAAATGTGATCCTTCCCCTCGGGACGTCTGGACAATTGGTCCAGGCCTGTATATCTGCCCAGGACATCTTACTGATCTCTCCCACCTAGATGAATGTGGGACCATCTCTGATTGGTACTGCAAGTCCTGGCAATGTGTGTCAACCGGAAAGATTTGGTGGACTGCTCCCTATACTACTGACTATATCAAAGCTATACTAGGCCCTGATAACAATTTGCCTTGGAATTCCTGCACCAATTGGGCCTGCTGCGGCGTTCGCCTCAATCCTATGACTGTTACTTTTACATCTCATGGAAGGAGTCTTCCGATTACTGAATGGCTTAAAGGGAAAAGATGGGGGGGAAGGTCGAACGATAATTCCGGATACAGACATCCAGGAAATATATTCATAATTCGTCTTACCATGTCCTTAGAAACATCCCCACCTGTGGGCCCAAACAAACAAGTCAATTCGCCCTTTTTACAGCCCTTGATTAAAAGCAACAATCCATTGGTGTCCTTGGTCTCCTCTGCGCATGATGCCCTTGTGGCAGCCCGTACTTTTCCTAACAATGATAGTAGGTGTTGGCTGTGTATGTCTTCTCAACCCCCTTTTTATGAGGCCATAGGTTCCGCCTTACCTTTTGCCAATAGCACCTCAGATACCGGTTGCAGGTGGTCTAACTCTTCTATAACGGTATCCTCAATTGAAGGTCAAGGTTGTTGCCTTGGGTATGTACCCTCTAACTTTTCTCACTTTTGTATCAATGCCTCCTCGGATGCCTATACTTCCTGCACAATATACTTATCCAAAGAAAGGCTAGGACTTGACACTGGAGGGTGGACTATAATATACACTACTCTATCAACTGCAGATTGAAAGATAGAGAAAAAGAGCGTTCTCAATCCCACACGTGGTATCAGGGAATGTTCAATCTCTCTCCCTGGTTGACCACCCTCCTCTCTGCCCTAGCTGGTCCTCTGATTTTGTTGCTCCTTGCATGTACAATTGGCCCATGTGTCATGGGGAGAGTTCTAGCATTCTTGAAACAACGACTAAACAGTATTGGAGATGATGTCCTCTTGCTAAAGCACACTGTTGAAAATGAATATAAACAACCTCTTTTAGAATTAGCCTCTGAGGCTGATGAAGACTCTGAATCGGGAACCATTCCTTTGGAAAAGCGTACTGGCTCCCTGCGGGCTCTCCCGGAGGGGGGATCCACTGGGGATGCCATAGCTTTAGAAGAATATTACCCATCTTAAAAAATAAAAACAGAGGACATATGGATATATCATTGGTTCAGGTTTTCTTAGGCCTCACAGCCGTGAGAACTTGACTTAACCTTTTTCAGTGCTACATGACAGAAATGATTTATGGTACCCATAGCATTGCATCCTCAAGTTAAGTTTTGCTTTCCCTGAGTTAGGTTTCTAGTTTTGCTTTCCCTGAGTTAGGTTTCTATTCAGGTGAAATGTATGATTTCTTGTAAACCACGTGGTATTTTGCTAATACGTATACTCTAAACGCTCGCTGATTGGTAACTTTCTATATGCTACTTCCCTCCTTGCTGTAGTTACCCCTCCCTGCTAAAACTGCATAATAAAAGAGACTGTTGCGATCTAAAGGGGCAGAACACAACAACCCCCCTTTTCGTGCTCTCTCATCTTAAGAAACTTCTGGTGTGGTGTCTTTTATTCGGCTTCTTTCGTCCTTGCGAGGACCCCCTAAATTGTCTTGGCGAGGGCTGAGACTCGTTCCTGCGGGAACCCAGGACAACATCAACAGGGAACCTTGGGTAACAAATACGTGTTGCAGACCAGCAGCAACATTCCCACCAAAGGTGACCCCTATTTTTTCTACTTGCATTTTTTACGTGCTTTCGAACTGCTAGTTTGACAGAAGCTGGGACAAGTAATGGGAGCTCACCCTTCTTACGCAGTACTAGGGATTCGAACTGCTGAACTGCCGACCTTTCGATCGACAAGTTCAGCGTCTTAGCCCCTGAGCCACTGTGTCCCTACTTAACACCCCTGCCATAGACAAAACTGGCTCACTACCGTCTGTAAAATCATCATAATTATATAATCATTATAACCGACTTCTTTTTTTGTGCTACGTACCCTTGTGGAGAGAGTTTATCCAGCCACCCTTCCTTAACCTTCTTTGCTGCCGGAGCGTAAAAGCAGGCGTAAGGTGTGATTGTGTCTTTGGAGCCAGGGACCAAGTCATCACCGCAAACAGCCGGGGAAGAAAACAACTGGTCTTTCACATCGAGATCCATACTCCCGCGTTTGAATTCTCCGAGGCCCTTGGTAGGTTTATATTTTCCCCTCCAAGCGTAGCGAGAACATTCTTTCAATACAGAGGATTCAGCTTCACCGACAAATCTGTTCGGAAAGGGACTCTGGTCTTCTTGGGGTGTCAATTCAGCGTCTTTTATATTTTCGGAGGTTTTCTGGTTTTGATTACTAGTTGCGAAAAAGAAGAAGGAGAAGGAGAAGGAGAAGGAGAAGGAGAAGGAGAAGGAGAAGGAGAAGGAGAAGGGGGTGGAAAGGATAATGTTACTTCCAGCATCCCGTTTGGCTCCAAAGAGATGCTGGTACCTGGTGATTTTAGGGTGCAATTTTCCTGCTGATAAAACAGGTTGCTTTCCTACTTCCAAGTCAAACCCACAATTCTAGGCTTAGGTAGTAAATGACAAGCAACTCCTTGGTTTACAACTGCAATGGAGCCCAACATTTCTTTATTTATATATATATATATGTTTTCATAGGTTTTCACGGGTATAGGTATGTAGGTCTTGGCATATTCGGGTCTTTTCCCGTGTAAGGTTGAGAGTATCTTGGCGACATTTCGACATTCCGACTACGCTTTGCTTGCACAAGCACGAAGCCGAAAGCACCAGCCTGAAGATGATGAGTGAGACCTCGTCGAAACGTCGCCAAGATACCCTCAACCTTATACGGGAAAAGACCCGAATATGCCAAGACACACACACACACACACAAACACACGTTTGTTTGTTTGTTTTTTAACAAACACACATAAACAAACAATGCATTTTTTGAGCATCAGCCAAGTCACAAATTCGTAGAGTTTTTAGTTATCTCCCAACACAATTTATATATTTCATTTTTTGCCATGATATTTCTCTCCCTAATTTTTCTTTTCTTTTCCTTATTTCTGTTACATAACTTTCGCCCTAATCTCTAATGATTAATCAATTTTTCTCTTTTTTCCCCCGCCTCTCATTGCTTCCTCCAAGTTAAAACCCTTTCCTTTCAAAACGATCATTTTTCTAATATTTAACCCTAACTCTAAATCATCCTATTCAAATATTTTCCCGTTACTCCCTTTTCACAACATAATATACTGTAGTTTCAAGCATTTCCCCTAAATTCCAAGTCACCCCGACCCAATTCTTCCAACCACTCTTTGTATGTTTTAGCCTCCAGCCCCCTAAGGATTTCTGTTCTGTTCTTCTCTGCACTCTTTCTACACTCGTCTTTTTTTAATATTGCAGTAACCAAAACTGGAGTTAGTATTCCAAGTATGGTCTTAAAAAGGTAAAGGTTCCCCTTGCACATACGTGCTAGTCGTTCCCGACTCTAGGGGGTGGTGCTCATCTCCATTTCAAAGCCGAAGAGCCAGCATTGTCCGAAGACGTCTCCGTGGTCATGTGTCTGGCATGACTCAACACCAAAGGCACACCGTACGCTGCTCCCTTCCCACCAAAGGTGGTCCCTATTTTACTACTTGCATTTTTTAACGTGCTTTCGAACTGCTAGGTTGGCAGAAGCTGGGACAAGTAATGGGAGCTCACCCCATTACGTGGCATTAGGGATTTGAACCGCTGAACTGTCGACCTTTCAATCGACAAGCTCAGCGTCTTAGCCACTGAGCCACCGCATCCCTGTAAGTACGGTCTTGCCAAGAACTTTATAAAGTGGCTGTAGAACCTCATGTAATCTTGATTCCCTTGATTCAATTAATGCAGCCTAAGGCTGCACTGATTTTTTGCTTGCTGCTGCATCCTGTTGGCTCATATTTAAGTGATCGTCCATTAGGAGATCCAAGATCCCTTAGCAGAGTTGGAAGGGACCTTGTAGGTCATCTAGTCCAACCCACACCCACCCCACGCAGCAGACCCTACACCATTTTTGACAAATGGCAGCCCAGTCTCTTCTTGAAAGCCTCCAGTGATGAAGCTCCCATAACTTCCGAAGGCAGCTTCTTGTTCCGTTGGTTGATTGTTCTCACTGTCAAGAAAATTTCTCCTTATTTCTAGGTTGAATCTCTCCTTGATAAGTTTCCATTCATTATTCCTTGTCTGGCCTTTGGGTGCTTTGGAAAATGGCTTGACCCCCTCCTCTCTGTGGCAGCCCCTCCAAATATTGGAACACTGCTATCCTGTTTCCCCTGGTCCTTCTCTTCACTAGACTAGCCATGCCCAGTTCCTGCAACTGTACATCATATGTTTTAGCCTCCAGTCCCCTAATCATCTTTGTTGCTCTTCTCTGCACTCTTTCTAGAGTCCCAACATCTTTTTTATAGGGTGGTGACAACTTCCGAAGGCAACTTCTGTTCCATTGGTTGATTGTGCTCACTGTCAGAAAATTTCTCCTTATTTCTGGGTTGAATCTCTCCTTGACCAGTTTCCATCCATTGTTCCTTGCCTGGACTTCAGGTGCTTTGGAAAATAGCTTGACCCCTTCTTTTCTGTGGCAGCACCTCCAAATATTGGAACACTGCTATCCTGTTTCCCCTGGTCCTTCTCTTCACTAGACTAGCCATGCCCAGTTCCCGCAACCATTCCTTGTATGTGTTAGTCTCCAGTCCCTAATCAGGGGTGAAATGCTCCCGGTTCAGACCGGTTCGACTGAACCGGCAGCAATGACAGCTGGTGGTTCGGAGAACTGGTAGTGATAGCAGCTCGAGGCTCTGCTCACCTGCCCGGTCGATGTTACTTCCTGTTTTTTTACCCTCTGCGCATGCATAGAAGGGTTTGCATATGTGTGGAGGGTCTGCGCACGCACATGATGTGTGCGTATGAGCCAAACGAGCCCACGTGACACACGTGCATGTGTACTTCCGAACCTGTAGGGAAGGTAAGTAGATTTCACCCCTGCCCCTAATCATCCCGGTTGCTCTCCTCCGCACTTTTTTCTAGAGTCTCGGCTTCTTTTGGATACTGTGGTGACCAAAACTAGACGCAGTATTCTAGGTGTGGTGTTACTAAGGCTTTGTAGAGTGGTATTAGCACCTTACTCGATCTTGATTGTATCCCTCTGTTCATGCAATTTAGGATTATGTTGGCTTTTTTGGCGGCCACTGCAAACTGCGGGCTCATATTTGCTCCCAGGTAACACCACTCCTGCGCAGTCTGCACTGGCTACCTGTGGTCTTTCGGGTGCGCTTCAAGGTATTGGTTACCACCTTTAAAGCGCTCCATGGCTTAGGGCCCGGGTACTTACGGGACCGCCTGCTGTTACCTTATGCCTCCCACCGACCCGTACGCTCACACAGAGAGGGTCTTCTCAGGGTGCCGTCCGCCAAGCAATGTCGGCTGGCGGCCCCCAGGGGAAGGGCCTTCTCTGTTGGAGCACCTACCCTCTGGAACGAACTTCCCCCTGGTTTGCGTCAACTACCTGACCTTCGGACCTTTCGCCGTGAATTGAAAACGTACTTGTTTATTCAAGCGGGACTGGCTTAACTTTTTAAATTTTTAAATTTTTTGAATTTTAATAATTTTAACTGGGGTATTTTATTTTTGGGGTCAAATTTGACGGTTTTAATTTTCGGCCAATTATATAATATGTTATTTTAACTGTTGTTTTAATTTGTATATTGCACTGTTTTAATCTGGCTGTACACCGCCCTGAGTCCTTCGGGAGAAGGGCGGTATAAAAATCTAAATAATAAATAAATAAATAAATAAATATTTAGCTGGTTGCTTAGCCTGATATTGTCCGCAGGAAGAGAAGTGAGCTCAAACCCCCCCCCCAAAAAAAGCTAACAAAGAAATATGATTATTTCAGCCCATGGAGGAAACTGAATTAGCAGCAGGCATCCTGATGCTTATTTTCTTGAAGCTGGTATAAAAATATAAGCACACCACCTTCCTTAACCCAAACATAACAAAAACAGAAGCTGGCCTTATTCCTTCCTTCCGACCAGACACTTAGAAATGAGCTCCAGAAGGAGAGAATAACATCCTGCCTGCAATGCAATGACTTTGTCCCTATTGGCAAAGTCTGGAAAATGTAAAAAAAAAAAAAAAGACGTTGAGATTCTAGAAAAAGTAGGAAGGGCAACAAAGACGATTAGGGGACTGGAGGCTAAAATAAGAATGGTTGGTGAAACTGGCTACGTCTAGTTTAATGGAAAATGGAAAAGGTGGCTCAGTGGCTAAGATGCTGAACTTGTCGATGGAAAGGTCAACAATTCAGTGGTTCAAATTCCTAGTGCTGCCTAACGGGGTGAGCTCCCGTGACTTGTCCCAGCTTCTGCCAACCTAGCAGTTCGAAAGCACGTAAAAAATGCAAGTAGAAAAATAGGGACCACCTTTGGTGGGAAGGGAACAGCGTTCCGTGCGCCTTTGGCATTGAGTCATGCCGGACACATGACCATGGAGACGTCTTCAGACAGTGCTGGCTCTTCGACTTTGAAACGGAGATGAGCACACCGCCCCCTAGAATCAGGAACGACTAGCACATATGTGCAAGGGGAACCTTTACCTTTAGTTTAATGGAAAGGAGCACTAGAGAGAACATGAGTGCAGTCTTCCAATATCTCAGGGGTTGCCACAAAGAAGTCAAGCTATTCTCCAAAGCACCTGAGGGCAGGACAAGAAGCAACGGATGGAAACTTGTCAAGGAGAGAAGCAACCTAGAACTACGGAGAAATTTCCTGGCAGTTAGAACAATCAACCGGTGGAACGGCTTGCCTCCAAGTTGTGGATGCGCCAACACTGGAAATTTTTAAGACGAGACTGAACAACCATTCATCTGAAGTGGTATTGGGTTTCCTGCCTGAACAGGGGGTTGGGCTAGAAGACCTCCAAGGTCCCTTCCAACTTTGTTATTCTGTTATATGATTATATAGAACACTGTAGGGTGGCTATTTCTATACTGAAGTGTATGTGAATTGTTGATTTACCATACTTGGTTTTGGTTCTGCCTGAAGCCTTGTGAGTCATAAAATCATAGAATCCTAGGGCTGGATGTTAGTGGTTTTCTAGCCCAACTTTTTGCCCAAGACAGAAATTCTCATACCATCTAAGACAAATCTACCGTATTTTTCAGAGTATAAGACGCACCTTAGTTTTTGGGGAGGAAAATAAGAAAAAAGCGGATTGGCAGGTGGATGGGCCTCCCGGAATACCCCCAATCAGCTATTCCCAGGGGTGAATTTTAGCAACAGGTTCCTTGGTTGTGAGCTCTGTGCCTTGCTTTTTTTTTTTTTTTCTGCCCCTGAAAGCCTCCAAAACAGAACTTCAGAAAAAAAAGCCTCTGAAGCTCTATTTGGAAAGTTCTTTTCTGAAGCTCTGTTTGGGGCTTTTCTGAAGCTCAGTTTGGGGCTTTTTTTCTGAAGCACCATGTGGGTTTTTTTTTTTTCTGAAGTTCCTTCTAAGCTCTGTAAAGCTCTGTTTGGGAGCTTCTTTTCTGAAGCTCTGTTTGGAGGCTGCTTTTCTGAAGCTCTGTTTGGGGGCTGCTTTTCTGAAGCTCTGTTTGGAGGCTGCTTTTCTGAAGCTCTGTTTGGGGGCTTCTTTTCTGAAGCTCTGTTTGGGGGCTGCTTTTCTGAAGCTCTGTTTGGAGGCTGCTTTTCTGAAGCTCTGTTTGGGGGCTTCTTTTCTGAAGCTCTGTTTGGGGGCTGCTTTTCTGAAGCTCTGTTTGGGGGCTGCTTTTCTGAAGCTTAGTTTCTGATGCTTTTTTTCAGCCTCTGAAACCTCGGTTTGAGAAACTGGGTGGAGCTACATTTGGTGTATAAAACGCACCCAGATTTTCACCCTCTTTTTGGAGGGGAAAAAGTGCGTTTTATACTCCGAAAAATATGGGTAAGTCTGTCTTTTTTTTTAAAGACCTCCAGCAATGGAGAATCTGCACCCAAAAGGCAAGCTGTTCCCTTGATTAATCCTTCTCACTGTCAGAAAATTCCTCCTTATTTCCAGGTTGCGTTCCAAGTTACGGCGGCGCTGAAAAAAAGTGACTTAGGACCATTTTCACGCTTACGAAAGTTGAGGCCTCTCCACGGCCATGTCACGGAATCAAAATTAAAATGCTTGGCCACGGATTCGTATTTATGACTGTGACCGTGTCCCCGGGAAGTCGTGGCATCCCCTTCGGTGACCTTCTGACAAGCCAAGTCAAAGGGGAAGTCAGATTCCCTTAACCACCGTGTGACTCGCTTAAAAACTGCGTTGATTCACTTAACAATGGTGGCACGGAAGGTCATAAAATGGGGCAAAACTCACTTATCAACTGTCTGGTTTAGCAACAGATATTTGGGCTCAATTGGGATTGAAGTCAAGGACTACTTATAGTAGCAGTTTCTAGAGGTTTCTAAAATGCACTTAAACTGGTGATGGGATTCAAATAATTTAACCACCGGTTCTCTGCCCTAATGGCTGGATTAGTTTGTGTGGCCATGGCGGGTGTGGCCCGGGGGTGTGACAGGCACCATTTGGCCTCCTGCACACACACACGTGCCCCATTTTGGGCCTAGTAGGCCTCCCTGCAGCCTCCTGGGAGCAAAAATGGGCTGCGGGAGGGCATGTTGCAAAAAAAAAAAAAAATTAAAACAATGAATCTCAATCCAATCAAATTTTCCAGTTAGGCGTGCTAAACCCAGCTTTATATCATCTGTGAATGCTACAGTTTAAAAAAAAAATAAGACCAACGTACAGTTTGGATCCACGCTAATGTGTAATAGATTAATCCGAAATCGATTTGGATTTTTTTCCCCTGCATTTTTAATCCCATACCCTGTTCTGCTTGGCGTTCTTTTCTTTTCGTTATCCTCTTCTAACACGTCTGAAGGTTCCTTGCGGTAGATTTCCTGAAAGAATAAATAAGAGAGTTAGACAAAGTTAAGGCATTCATCCCAGTCTTTAGATTACAGTATTATGTCTACTCAGGGGTGAAATTCTGCAGGTTCTGACAGGTTCTGGAGAACCAGCCATGGAAATTTTGAGCAGAACCAGTACCGAAAATTTTGATTAGCTCAGAGAACCAGCAAATACCACCTCTGACTGGCCCCAGAGTGGGGTGGAAATGGAGTTTTTGCAATATCTTTCCCCCAGAAGTGGGGTGGGAATGGAGATTTTGCAGTATCCTTCCCCCAGAAGTGGGGTGGGAATGGAGATTCTGCAGTATCCTTCCCCTGCCATGCCCACCAAGCCTAGGCTTCAGGCCCAGCACTGACATCTGAAGAGGGGAAGTTTTAAAATGTGATGGATGGATGGGGAGAGAGAGAGAAGAGAGAGACTGACAGACAGACCAACAGACAGACACAGAGTGACAGCGACAGAGATGATAGATGATACATGGATAGAGATAGATAGATAGATAGATAGATAGATAGATAGATAGATAGATAGATAGATAGATAGATAGATGATAGATAGATAGATAGATAGATAGATAGATAGATAGATAGATAGATAGATAGATAGATTGATTCTGAAGTGGGTTAAACTTGATGGCTTCAAGTCTCTTCAAGAAGACAGACAGACAGAGACAATATATGATGGATGGATGGATGGATGGATGGATAGGTGGATTAGAGAGAGAGATGGTAGGGAAGGAAGGAAGGAAGGAAGGAAGGAAGGAAGGAAGGAAGGAAGGAAGGAAGGAAGGAAGGAAGCAAAACAATTGCTGGATGGTTTAAGATAGATGGATGGATGGATGGATGGATGGATAGATAGATAGATAGATAGATAGATAGATAGATAGATAGATAGATAGATAGATAGATAGACAGGGAGGAAAGGAAGGAAGGAAGGAAGGAAGGAAGGAAGGAAGGAAGGAAGGAAGGAAGGAAGGAAGGAAGGAAGCAAAACAATTGCTGGATGGTTTAAGATAGATGGATAGATAGATAGATAGATAGATAGATAGATAGATAGATAGATAGATAGATAGACAGGGAGGGAAGGAAGGAAGGAAGGAAGGAAGGAAGGAAGGAAGGAAGGAAGGAAGGAAGAAGGAAGGAAGGAAGGAAGGAAGGAAGGAAGAAGGAAGGAAGGAAGGAAGGAAGGAAGGAAGAAGGAAGGAAGAAAAAAATTGCTGGGTGGTTTAAGAGTACTGGCCTCAGCTGCTTTAACTATGCACATACCTATACCCAAATAGCCCAGTTCACCTGGTGTAAACATCATAGTTGTAAAAGCTTCCTCTTAAACAGGACAAATCCAGCCTCCTGAAGGATGCTCTGCCCAGATCATTTAAACACACTCTTATCTTAGACAGGAGCAGCTATCTCTCCTTCAAGATCTCAGCATCTGACCTCAGACTAAGGTGAGGTATTCTGGAGGAGGAGGGCAACACCTACTCATTCTGTTTTACGTACAACCAGGACAACACATGGCCTTGCCCACGGAGGCCACATGAAGGGCGCTTGGTCAGCGGAAGGAGGAAACAGAGAAGGGGAACTTCTCTCCACAAAGTTTCACTTCGAGTCACCGAAACCCGCGGTGCAATCTCCCTTATTCCTGATTTGTTGGCAGGCGCCTCTCATTAGCTCACCATATGCCACCTCAGGGTGGCCACGTTGAACAGGGGAAGCGGTGGAGAACCACAAAAGATGCATGAGGTCACGGACAGGTGGAGGCTAAGTTTGGAGACGTCTTTGTGGGCTCCAGCTCGGAGGTCTCTATTCTTAGCGTGCTTCACATTTGAGTTATCACACACAATAATCAGCCAAGAAACATATTGGCATTTCATAAGATAAGTCATAAAATAAGAGGGTTGGAAGGGACCTTGGAGGTCATCCAATCCAATCCCTTGCCCGAGCAGGAAACCCTAGGTTTTCCCTAGGGTTCCCTAGGAAACTCCAGAGCCACATGCGGCTCTTTGGGCCCTCTGCTATGGCTCCCTGTCAGGTGATCCTACCTTTGGCTGGCCCCGCCCCTTGCCCTCCCCTCCCAGTTACTCGTCGCCTGGACTGAGAAGGTAAGGGCGACGGCAGGGGATGGAGAAGCGGCCAAGATAGAGAAAGAGAGATACAGAAAGAGAGAGAAAGACATAGAGAGATACAGAGAGGGAAGGGGGAGGAGAGAGGGAGGAGGAAAGGGAGAGAGAGATATGTCAAAAGGATTTTGTGGTTCCCGGTGTTTTTTAACAATTGGTTCTCTGCCCTAATGACCGTCTGGGTAGGCGTGGCTAGGGGGGGTCATGTGACTGGTGGAAGTGAGTGACATTGAGTTGGCCACACCCACCCAGGTTTTGTGGCTCCCGGTGTTTTCTTTTCTGTGGGAAACGGGTCCAAATGGCTCTTTTGAGTATTTAAAGTTGCAGACCCCTGCCCTAGACCATTCCAGGAAGGTGTGCTGTCCAGTGTCTTCTCAAAAGCCTCCAGTGACGGAGCACCAAGAAGTTCCGGTGGCAAGCTGTTCCACGGGTTTATGGTTCTCACTGTCGGGAAAATTCTCCTTATTTCTAGGTGGAATCTCTCTCCTTGATCAATTTCCTTGTCTGGCCTTTGGATGCTTTGGAAAATGGCTTGTCCCCCTCTTCTTTTGAGTGACAGCCCCTCAAATATTGGAACACTGCTATCATGCAATTAGTTTCAGATATTCAAGTAATTAGGGAAAATAAATGCAGATGGATCCGGGAAATCTCCGCTTCTTTTTTTCATCCCAGAAAGCTTTCCGTTCCCATCAGAAAAATGGATTCCTCGACTCCGGAGGGAGGTCATGTACTTTAATTTAATAGGTCACGTATTTTAATGACATTTTAATTCCTTCCTTCCTTCCTTCCTTCCTTCCTTCCTTCCTTCCTTCCTTCCTTCCTTCCTTCCCTCCCTCTCTCAAAAACGACCTCCCTAATTTTTGCCTACACCCCCCATTTTTTGCCTAGCAGGCTTCAGGGAAGCCTGATGGGAGCAAAAATGGAATTTCCCCACCCCCACCCCTGTAAAAAAAAAAAGGCTCCAACGATCGCGCGCGACAGCTGTGATTGTTGGAGCCTTTTTTAATCTTTTAAAAGCATTTTTTTACTCCGGCTCGGGTGAATAGGTTGTAAAAAAATGCTTTTAAAAGTAAAAAGAAAAAAAGCTCTGACGATCACAGCTGTGGCGCACGATTGTCAGAGCCTCTCTTTTTATCTTTTAAAAGCAGGAAGTAATGACACCCGGGTGGGTGGGCGGAGCCTCGCGCTGCCATCCCTACCAATTCTCCAAACCACCTGCCACAATCTCTACTCGATTGCTTGATCCCATCCGAACCGGGAGCATTTCACCCCTGGGACCAATCATCTCCTGGCCTTACTCCCGAGTCGTCCTTTTTGTTTTAGCTGCTCTTGCCTTCTGGCAGCTCTTCACATGCTTGCACTAGGAACAGGCTCCTCCTGTTCCTCTGCCTCTCTGCTGTCTGCCTCTGGAGGCTCCGGAGTCCGTGCATCGCTCCCAGATGGCCCTGGCCCCATCTCTGCCTCTGACGCAAACCCCTCATCTGGGCCTTCTCCTGACTCCAGGACTGGCCCATTGTCCTCCTAACTGTCCGACTCTGCTGCTAGCTCCATAGGTTGCTGGTGGATCACAACATTAGGAACGCAGCTATGCTGTTTCAGCTGCTCCATTGCAAATTGCAATTATGATGGGCTATCCAGAGCCACGGAGAATATTTTAACGTAATCCCACGCATATTTTCCTGGAGTGGATTCCTTTCATTAGGGCATTAGTAAATAATTCCATTCATGTATGTGGGTGGCTGCGTGCTGATCGGCTGGGTATGTTGAGACACATTGATGTCCACACACCTTCCCTAACTTTACACAATAGGAAAGCACAGCACTGGTAAATTAATTCGGAATTTCCAATGGTGTGGGGAAACGGTTTCATAGCAGAAGTGAACGTCTTTTGAAATCCATAGGCACTTTCAGAGGGGAAAGGATGCCATTTAACTGTGTTTTAAAGAAACGACTATATTCTGTTGGCAAATATTATTTTAATACCCAGGCTGGTTTTTCAGTTTGTTAAAATGCAACGAAGAAATAGAATAGAACAATATGGAGTAGAGTAGAGTGGAGTGGAGTGGAGTGGAGTGGAGTGGAGTGGAGTGGAGTGGAGTGGAGTGGAGTAGAGTAGAGTAGAGTAGAGTAGAGTAGAGTAGAGTAGAGTAGAGTAGAGTAGAGTAGAGAATGGAGTAGGAGTAGGAATAGGAATAGGAATAGGAGTAGCAAAGGGAAGGGAAGGGAAGGGAAGGGAAGGGAAGGGAAGGGAAGAGAAGAGAAGAGAAGAGAAGAGAAGAGAAGAGAAGAGAAGAGAAGAGAAGAGAAGAGAAGAGAAGAGAAGAGAAGAGAAGACACGAGAAGAGAAGTTGGAAGGGACTTTAGAGGTCTTCTATTCACTAGTGTCTAGTGCAACCCCAGTTCAGGCAGGAAATCCTACACCACTTCAGACAAATGGTTGTCCAATCTCTTCTTAAAACCTCCAGTGATGGAGCATCCACAACTTCTGGAGGCAAGTTATCCCACCGATTAATTGTTCTAACTAACAGGAAATTTTTCCTTAGTTTTAGGTTGCTTCTCTCCTTGATTAGTTTCCATCCGTCGCTTCTTGTCCTGCCTTCAGGTGCTTTGGAGAATAGCTTTGCTCCCTCTTCTTTGTGGCAACCCCTGAGATATTGGAAGACTGCTATCATGTCTCCCCTGGTCCTTCTCTTCACTAGATTAGCCATGCCCTGTTCCTGCAACCGTTCATCGTATCTTTTAGCCTCCAGTCCCCTAATCATCTTTGTTGCTCTTCTCTGCACTCTTTCTAGAGTCTCCGCACCTTTTTTATATCGAGATGACCAAAACTGGATGCAGGATTCCAAATGTGGGCTTGCCAAGGCATTATAACGTAGTACTAACACTTCACGTGATCGTGATTCTATCCCTCTGTTAATGCATCCTAGAATTGTTATTTATTTAGACCTTAAGGTGTGGGGGAGGGAACCCTTCTTATCACTAACGGATGACTATTCTCTTTTGAAATCACAACACAATGCTTCTTCTATTCCAGCTCATTTTTCAGCCAGATAAATTTCTCTTGTTCCAGCCAATTTGCTTCCCGCTTTTAATTTCCAAGCATTTCATTAACATTATCCTCCAGACTTTCCCAAAAAGCCTCCCTAAATTATCTGCTAGTCGTGTCTTGCTCTATATTCCCCTTTAGTCTTGTATCTAAACAAACAAATGTGTTTACATGCATAGCATTCCTATATACATCAAAATTAGGCAGACCTCTCTACATGTATGTTGTGTCTTTTTAATCCAGGAGCCCTCACAGGCAGTCGCTGGCTTAGAGGTTAATACATTTGCCTAATATGCAAGTAAGCCCAGGTTCGAATCCCAGAAGGGTATGGTTAGCTGATGAGAGCTAAATAGCTTGAAATAGATATATACTAGTCTCCCTTTATTTCTTTGTCAGTAAATATAAATTTAACACAAAATAGTTTGTCGTGAAAGCAACTGTCTGTGAGGGCTCCTGGATTGGGGCTGAAAGGCGAAAGGGAAGCAGTATGCTCCCTCCCATACTTCGGTAGACCAGGTTGCTTCGATAGGAAAAAGCCCACTTAATCTTTCCCCTGGTGCAGCTGACAAAGTGAGGAGAACCTGTGGCTTAGAGGTTAATACATCTGCCTAATATGCAAGCAAACCCAGGTTCGAATCCCAGAAGGGTATGGCTAGCTGATGAGAGCTAAATATCTTGAAATAGATCTATACTAGTCTATTTCTTTGTCAGTAAATATAAATTATATATGTATGTATGTATGTAGGTCTTTTCCCGTGTAAGGTTGAGAGTATCTTGGTGACATTTCGACGAGGTCTCACTCGTCATCTTCAGGCTGGTGCTTACAGCTTCATGCTTGTGCAAGCAAAGCGTGGTCGGAGCTGCCGTCTCTCTATAAATACCGGTGGGGAGGTGTGGACTGTTGCTGTAAGAGCGTTGGTTAGCTGTGTGGTTGCATCTTGATTGGTAGGTGGAGTGGATGTTTGCAGATTAGTCGGCTCTTTCGTAGCATCCTGTGTGGGTGTGGTCCTAGTTGTTAGTCTTCTATGTTGTAACAACCTGGGTAATGGGCACCCACCCACACACACACACACACACACACAAATATATTCAATTTGTGATGTCTGGTTGAACCTTCCTTGTGCATTAAAATATGCCCGTTTTGGAATTTGATGTATTTCAGTACCCCAGGCATTTTTGCCTTAAAGAAAAAGGGTGTATTAAAATGCATGCTGTGAGGAAATCATACAGAAAGGGAGGAAATGGCCAACCTACACACGTTCTTCTAAATTTTTAAAAAGGGGCCACGTTTTCTAAGCCACGTGCATGTGTGCAAGTCCCACGTGCGAGCAAAGCACATGCACGAAAGGCTGCGCGCATGTGCAGAAGGCATGCGCGCGCTCACATTTTCGGTGCGCGGCGAACCGGTGGTAAAATTATGTGAAACACACCTCTGCCTCTCACACATTCAACCATTTCACCATTGTTGGCGTGTAACTGCAGACAACTCACCATGTCTTCAGGAGAATTCATAAGGAAGGTCTCACCATAGGGAGAAATCGGGGGTGGCTTTTCTTCAGCTAGTTCTCCTGGGAAAATAAAACAGACAGGCACGCTCACAATGTCATCCCGTGTCATCTCTAAAACATGGACCTTCATGATTGAATAACAGTTCTGATCCTGTTGTGTCTCGCCCGCTTTCACCGCAGCCGGGGCCTTCTTATCTGCTTCCGAACACTGAGGAATGTCCTAGTATGCCTCCCGGCCCCAGCCCTGGCTCCATGCCCAGACAGGCTGAGGAGGAAGAAGTACCTCCAGCCCCCAGCCCTGGCTCCATGCCCAGGCAAACGGAGCAACTAGACCCCTCCCCCTCCCCCACAGCATGTGAGCCTGAGGAAGGTCAATTACTAACAGCTGCAGACTGGAGTGACCCTCGCTTCAAAAGAATTGATAGGCGGCGGCGACAGAAGGAAGGGAGGGGCAGGCCTGGATAAGTGCTGAGTCATGGAGCCACACCCCATGGCCTATATAAAGGACCTGCTTTCTGGCATTCTCTGAGTCAGGCAAAGTCTAAACATATCTTGCTGAAGTCACTTTCTGGTCTCCTGCCTGCCTTGAGAACTTTGCTAGGACTTTGGCAGAGCTGCAGAGGCACGCCTGATTCGGATTTCCCTGACCCGGTCGTCAGTGGAGGAGTGGGACACGACAGATCTGTAGAAAAATCCTGGCTTGCAAATGGTTGACCGAACTCTTTTTGAAAGCCTACCAAAATGGAGCATCCACAACTTCTGGAGGCAGATAGTTGTTCCATCAATTAATTAACTCTCACCTTTAGGAAATTTCTCCTAGAACCAACTGACCTTTGGTTAGTTCCCATCCATTGTTTCTTGTCTTGCCTTTCGGTGCTTTGGAAAATAGTTTGACCCCTTCGTCTTTGTAGGAGCCGCTCAGATATTGGAACACTGCTATTATGTCCCCTCTAGTCCTTCTTTTCATTAGACTAAACATACCCAATTGCTAAGGTGGCTCAGTGGCTAAGACGCTGAGGTTGCCAATCAAAAGGTCGGCGTTCAGCGGTTCAAATCCCTAATGCCGCATAACGAGGTGAGCTCCCGTTACTTGTCCCAGGTTCTGCCAACCTAGCAGTTCGAAAGCACGTAAAAAAATGCAAGTAGAAAAATAGGGACCACCTTTGGTGGGAAGGTAACAGTGTTCTGTGTGCCTTTGGTGTTTAGTCATGCCGGCCACTTGACCACGGAGATGTCTTAGGACAGCGCTGGCTCTTCGGCTTTGAAACGGAGATGAGCACCGCCCCCTAGAGTCAGGAATGACTAACACATATGTGCGAGGGGAACCTTTACCTTTACCCAATTCCTGGTACATTTTAATCTCCAGACCCCAAACCCTCATTTTTGTTGCTGTTCTCTGCACTCCTTCCAGAACAGTGCTCCAGTCAAATATAGGGTTTTGCAAGTCCTAACGTTGGCACATTCCAGGAAGAAATAATTGCATTTATTACTTTGGCTTTGAAACAAAGTTTAAGTATTTTTGGGGTGATCATATTCCCAAGTATCTGGAAAACAGAAATGGATTTTCTAGGCCTTCACAATGATTTCAATGTTGGCGAGATAAAATCTTTGGCTCCCGTTGCTCAGTAGATTATAGATCTAATATTACTTGCAACATATAACTATGAGTTGTTTATGGACACAGATAATTTATGGATGATCACAGCGAAATATGCTAATCCTTTACCGAAACTGCCCTGTGGATTTTTTTTTTCCTTATAGTCACACGGGGGAAGACTTTAAACCCCAAAACATATGAAGTTTGGTTGTAGGAACTGGGTATGTCTAGTTTAATGAAAAGAAGGACTAGGGGAGACATGATAGCAGTGTTCCAATATCTCAGGGGTTGCCACAAAGAAGAGGGAGTCAAGCTATTCTCGTTCTATCCTTTTATTCTTTTCTCCCTTTCTTTTTTGCCCTTTTAAATCCTTCCCTTCTGTAGAAGAACTAAAGGTTAAAAAAAAAAATTAAATCCATACCTCCGTGCTTGAAGTTGCAAGCGAAATAAAGCGATGTCCTTGAATTGCAGACAAGCAACGTGTCAGATTTCAGATTGTCGAGCAAAGCTGTTGAAACTTGCCCTTAACTCTTAATTAGGTGAACTAAAAACCCAGCAAGCTGTTACGGCAAATATTTTTAATCAGACCTGTCTTCCCGCAGCAAGGGCTGTATTGACTTTTACGTGCCTGCCGAGGGGTGTTCCTATTTGCAATGCAGAAAATTTGACTCTTAGAACCAATCCCAGAGGCAAAAATGCCCTCAAAAAGGAAGGTCAGATTTTGCCCAGAGTCATCTATTCCTACAAACCACAATGCTAATTGGGAACAATGGGCCCAATCTTGGGGACCACCATGACTTGGGTGACTCCGAATCTCTAAAGATTTTAACTATGCAATTTGGGATGAACAACAGAGGTGGGTTTCAAATTTTTTTACTATCGGTTCTGTGGGTGTGACTTGGTGGGTGTGACATGGCTTGGCGGGCGTGGCTTGGTGGGCATGGCAGGGGAAGGATACTGTAAAATCTCCATTCCCTCCCCAATCCAGGGGAAGGATACTGCAAAATCCCCATTTCCTCCAGATCAGCTGAGACTCAGGAGGCAGAGAATAGATGGGGGCAGGGCCAGTCAGAATTTTTACTACCGGTTCTCCAAATTACTCAAAATTTCCTCTACCGGTTCTCCAGTACTGGTCCAAACCTGCTGAAACCCACCTCTGATAAACACCCTTCAAATGGTCTGGGTGTATGAATGGATTTCCAGAAAAATTACAGGTTGAAAGAACCATTAGCGCTACTCCGGTAACCCTGAGGACACAGATAAAACCTCCAAATAATAATAATAATAATAATAACAACAACAACAACAACAGAGTTGGAAGGGACCTTGGAGGCCTTCTAGTCCAACCCCCTGCCCAGGCAGGAAACCCTACATCATTTCAGACAAATGGCTATCCAACATTTTCTTAAAAATTTCCACTGTTGGAGCATCCACAAGTTCTGCAGGCAAGTCGTTCCACTGATTAATTGTTCTAACTGTCAGGAAATTTCTCCTTAGTTCTAAGTTGCTTCTAAGTAGTTCTAAGTGGCCTCAATGACTCTCTAAAAGAATACAGATGACCAGCTGTCTGCAAGCAATATAAATTCCCCACCACCCAGTCAGAGCTGAGGAAGCTTCTTGGATGAGAAGCGAAATGTCTTCAAAGGAAAAACAAGAAAGTCCAGTTGCACCTTTGGGACAATGGGCTCACTCCAACAAAATGAAATGTAATGTGGAGAAGAGCAAAGTTTTACATTTAGGTGGGAAAAACCAAAGGTACAAGTACGGATGAGGCAAAAAGAAGGATCTTGGGCAGTGGTGGGATTCAGCCGGTTCGCACCTATTCGGGAGAACCGGTTGTTAACTTTCTAAGCAGTTTGGAGAACCGGTTGTTGGAAGAAAACTTATTTTATTTTTTTCCACTTTCCAGGGCTAATTTTAGAATAAGTTTTTTAATTGTTATTTTACTCTGTATTTATGTGTTTTTATTTGCCTGTGAACCGCCCTGAGTCCTTCGGGAGATAGGGCGGTATATAAATACGATTAATAAATAAATAAATAAAATAATCCTTTAAGGAAGGCAGGAAGGAAACATTCTGGTGGTGTTTCTAGCCTAATCTTTATCGCCCTGCTTACAGAAACTGCCTCTCTGGTTAACCCTTAGTTAAGCCGCTAAGGCAAAGTGCCCATCGACCTGAGTGACGTTGAGTTGGCCACGCCCACACAGTCACATGACCACCAAGCCACACCTACCCAGCTGGTCATTAGGGCATTAGATGGTTGTTAAATTATTTGAATCCCACCATTGATCTTGGGACATCCTAATGGACGATTATTATTATTTTTTATTAAAAAGTTTTACAGAAAATTTCCCCCCCCCATATCCACCCCCTCCTCCTCCCTTTCCCTCCCTCCCCTCCTCCCCCCCCAAGACTTCCCAGAACCGAATACAGGGTATAAAATTAACAATCATAAATTAAAATTCAACGTAAATCATAATCCATAGTCACTCCTTTCTCTAAAACCTTAACTCCCCTTCCAGAAACAAGAAAGTACATTCTTCTTCCAGTCCATTATATATCAGTCCATTCCAGTGGTGGGATTCAAGTAATTTAACAACCAGTTCTCTGCCCTAATGATTTCTTCCAACAACCAGTTTGCCAAACTGCTCAGAAAGTTAACAACCGGTTCTCCCGAAGTGGTACGAACTGGCTGAATCCCACCACTGGTCCATTCCACTCCTAAAGTCTTCAGAATCTTTTGATTAAATTGGTATTTCCAGTTCTTCGATAAAGTACATAGTTTTTAGTACCCAATCTTCATCGATCAACGCCAAAACAACGTTCCATCTTCCAATATTCATCAGGAATTCTTCTATAATATCTTTCTTCCTTAAACAGTCTCTCAAAAATAATTCATAATTCATATTTCCAACTTAAATTCTTAAGTTTTACTGCCCAATCTCCAAAAATAAACAATATCCTATCTTCTCATAACTTTGGTATCGCTTACATACATCAAATAGCATTGCTAATATTGATATTAAACCTATATTTGTTTTCTGAGGTTTTCGTGGGTGTTTGTATGTAGGTCTTTGGTTATTCGGGTTTTCTCCCGCGTAAAATTGGAAGTGTCTTGGCGACGTATCGACGAAGTCTCATTCATCATCTTCAGGCTTTAGCTTCGTGCTTCTGGGAACCAAAGACCTACATAAACCTATATTGTATCCACAATATGTCAATTGTGGTCACATGACCACCAAGCCACACCTACCCAGTTGGTCATTAGGGCAGAGAACTGGTTGTTAAATTATTTGAATCCCACCACTGATCTTGGGACCTCCTAATGGACGATTATTTAAATATGAGGCAGCAGTGTGCAGCAGCAGCAGCCCAAAAAAATCTAACACCGTCCTTGGTGGTATAAACAGTGGCAGAGAATCAAAACCACCTGAAGTTTTAGTACCTCTTTATAAAACCTTAGTAAGGCCCCACTTGGAATACTGCATCAAGTTTTGGTCACCACGTTATAAAAAAAACAATGTTGAAACTTTGGAAAAAGTGCGTAGAAAGGCAACTAAGATAATTAAAGGCCCGGAGACTAAAACATATGAAGAACAGTTGCAAGAATGGGATACGGCCGGTCTAGAGAACAGAAGGACTACAGGGGACATGATAGCAATATTCCAATAATTGAGGGGCTGCCACAAAGATAGGGGTGGGGGGGTCAACTTATTTTCCAAAGCACCAGAGGGCAGGACAAGAAACAATGGATGGGAACTGATCAAGGAGAGAAGCAACTGGGAATTAAGGAGAAATTTCCTGACGGCGAAGACAATTAACCAGTGGAACAGAAGTTGCCTTCAGAACTTGTAGGTGTTTCGTCAATGGAGGTTTTTAAGAAGAGACTGGAAGACTATACACAAGAAAAATATATTTTAGAATGGAAAATGTGGATTGATTATATTCAAAATAAGTATCAGATAAAAAAATATCGAATAGCATATGAGTAAATTTAGGAAATATTTTGTATCAGATATATTTCTGAAGGAGAGGGGAATTGAGAGTGTGATTATGTGTGGAGTGACTAGAGATTATAATTTAGGAATTATTTTGGATTATGACTGTTAGTTCTGATACCCTGCATTTTGTTCTGGGAAGTCGGGGTGGGGGGTAAGGGGGAGGGGAACTGGGGGGTTGAGGGTAGAGATGGAGTGATGGTTAATGTACAGGGATTATTGAAGATGTATAAATATAATTAATGCAGGGTCGGGTCTGCCCAGTTACCATTTTAGAACGGTGGGGAGGGAGAAAAGAGGAGAGAGTAGGAGGTAGGAAAGAGGAGAAGAGGAAGGAAGAGGAGTAGAAGAGGGAGAAGGAAGGTGTAGGGTGGAGGGAGGAGAGGATGTAGATAAGAGAAGGAGAGGAAGGTCTGGAAAGTAAAAGAAGGTAGAAGAGGGAAGAGTGTTAAAAAGGGGCGGGGTGACTGGGCAGGCCCGACTAATTGTATATAACTGTACATTGGATGAGCTGTTTGATATGATTGTAAAAATAAAACTTTTTAATGGGGGAAAAAAAAAAAGAAGAAGAGACTGGACAGCCAGTTGTCTGAAAAAGTGTAGGGTCGTGATGGCGAGACTATGGCAAGCATGCCACAGGTGGCACATGGAGCCATATCTGTGGGCACACGAGCGTTGCCCTAGCTCAGCTCCTGCACCCAGGCACACGCTGGCCAGCTGATTTTAAGGCCTTCTGGGCCTACCGGAAGTCAGGAAATGGTTTGTTTACGGCCTCCGTAGGGCCTCCGGGGAGTGGGGGAAGGCCGTTTTTGCCCTCCCCAGGCTCCTAGAAAGCCTCTAGAGCCAGGGAGGGGCAAAAAAACGGGCCTTCAGGTCCCACTGGAAGTCGGGAAGCAGGCCATTTCTGGCCTCTGGAGGGCCTCCGGAGGGGGAAGGCTGTTTTCACCCTCCCCAGGCTCCAAGAAAGTCTCTTGGAGGGCAAAAAAAGGGCCTACGAGGCCCGTCATGCCATCATGTGCCAAAAGCAGAGGGAGCGCATAGGGGTGGCTTTCGCATGCACGTGGGGACAGGGCACATTGAATTATGGGTGTGTTATACATGCGCATGCAACTGCCCTGTGCTCTCCCCCCCCCGGTTTTGGCACACGATGGCAAAAAGGTTAGCCATCACTGGTATAAGGTCTCCGGCTTGAGCAAGGGGTTGGACTAGAAGACCTCCAAGGTCCCTTCCAGCGCTATTCTGATTGACTGATAGAACCTCCTTCACATCCAAGTCAATTCTTTCTGACATTCCTTAGCGACAAGAAAGAAGCCGCTGAGAAGATGGCTTTTATTCTGCCAAGCTAGATGAGCTATTATGATTTCCCGCTGATCCTCATTCCACGCGCTAACCAAGTCTAAACCTGCTCAAGCTTTCTTTGAAATCAGCTGAGGCCAATTGCCGTACACCCTCTAGAATCGTGATGCTAGCAAAAATTCAAGCAACAGCCCGCTTGAAAACTTTGCATTCGATTCGATTTGAATTCAGGAACTACCTGCATGGAAAGTTGATGCTATACAGTACGTTTTTCTACTATAACTTCATGTTTCTCAACCTTACTGGCTTAGTGAAAGTGTGTGGAGTGCATGGGGAAGAAAAGGACCGACTAGGACCATGATGGCGAACCTATGGCACACGTAGTCATATCAGTGGGCACGCCAGCTCAGCTCCAGCGCACAGGCACATGCGCATGCCAGCCAACTGATTTTTGGACCTTTTGGGCCCACCAGAAGTAGGGAAACGGGCTGTTTCCTGCCTCCAGAGGGCCTGCAGGGGGATGGGGAAGGCCCATTTTTCTTTTTCACTTGGCTCCAGATCCTCTCTATGCATCTAGAGGGAGGGTGAAAATAGCCTTCCCCAGGCTCTCTGGAGGCCCAAAATGGCCTGTTTCCCAACTTCCAGTTGGACAGGTAGTGACTTTTTTTGCTGTCCCCAGCCTCTTGAGACTCCTAAAGAGTAGAGTAGAGTAGAGTAGAGTAGAGTAGAGTAGAGTAGAGTAGAGTAGAATAGAATAGAATAGAATAGAATAGAATAGAATAGAATAGAATAGAATAGAATAGAATAGAACAGAACAGCATAGAATAGGATAGAACAATGGAAAATAGAATAGAACAGAACAGAACAGAACAGAGAATGAGATGAGATGGGATGGGATGGGGTGGGGTGGGGTGGGGTGGAAGAATGGAATGGAATGGAATAGAATAGAATAGAACAGAACAGAACAGAACAGAACAGAATAGGAATGGGGTGGGGTGGGGTGGGGTGGGGTGGGGTGGGGTGGGGTGGGATGAAGAATAGAATAGAATAGAATAGAATAGAATAGAATAGAATAGAATAGAATAGAATAGAATAGAATAGAATAGAACAATGGAAAATAAAATAGAACAGAACAGAACAGCATAGAATAGGATAGAACAATGGAAAATAGAATAGAACAGAACAGAACAGCATAGAATAGGATAGAACAATGGAAAATAGAATAGAACAGAACAGAACAGAGAATGAGATGGGATGGGATGGGATGGGGTGGGGTGGGGTGGGGTGGGGTGGGGTGGAAGAATGGAATGGAATGGAATGGAATGGAATGGAATAGAATAGAATAGAATAGAATAGAATAGAATAGAATAGAAAATCCAATGGGATGGGATAGGTTGGGATGGGATGGGATGGGATGGGAGAATAGAACAGAACAGAACAGAACAGAACAGAACAGAAATGAACAATGGAGAATAGAATAGAATAGAATAGAATAGAATAGAATAGAATAGAATAGAATAGAATAGAATAGAATAGAATAGAATAGAACAGAACAGAACAGAACAGAATAGGGTGGGGTGGGGTGGGGTGGGGTGGGATGAAGAATAGAATAGAATAGAATAGAATAGAATAGAATAGAATAGAATAGAATAGAACAATGGAATGGAGAAGAGAAGAGAAGAGAAGAGAAGAGAAGAGAAGAGAAGAGAAGAGAAGAGAAAACAAGACAAGACAAGACAAGACAAGACAAGACAAGACAAGACAAGACAAGACAAGAGAGTAGGGTAGGGTAGGGTAGGGTAGGGTAGGGTAGGGTAGGGTAGGGTAGGGTAGGGTAGGGTAGGGTAGGGTAGAACAGAACAGAACAGAACAGAACAGAACAGAACAGAACAGACCATTCTATCTACTAGAACGGGTCTTCTAGTCAAACCCTCAGCTCAGGTAGGAAAGCCAATACCATTTCAGACAAACGTTGTCCAATCCCTTCTAAAAAACTTCCAGTGCTGGAGAATCCACAACTTCTGGAGGCAAGTTGTTCCACTGATTAATTGTTCTAACTGTCAGGAAATTTCCTCCCTCTTCTATGTGGCAGCCCCTGAGATATTGGAACACTGCTATCAGGAGGAGGAGGAGAGGAGGAGGAGGAGGAGGAGGAGAGGAGGAGGAGGAGGAGGAGGAGGAGGTATTGTGGAGTCCTTGTTACTCTCTGAGCTTGGCTGTTTTGTTGCAAATATTTCATTACTAGACAAATATATAAGTTCTAGCACTGATGGTATTATTTAGTTGGGTCATGAAACATCTGCAAGAAAACCACCAAGCTCAGAGAAAAACCAAGGACCCCAAAGTTCAACGGTGAGCTAAATATATTCTTTTCTTATCATGGTAAAGCAAAATTGACACATTTCCTCTGCAAGAAAATGTACTAGTCTTCCAATGATGGAAAGATTGGTGTTTTCTAGCAGGAATAAATCCACCATCACAATCTACCCTTTCTTACCCTGAAAATGGTCCTAATCATGGTTTCATAACTGGGCCAGATCTGTGCTACCAGTTGGAAACATTACTTCCTTATTTTGTGTGTGTGTGTGTGTGTGTGTGTGTGTGTGTGTGTGTGTGTGTAGGTAGGTAGGTAGGTAGGTAGGTCGGTCGGTCTTTGGTTATTCGGGTTTTCTCCCGTGTAAAATTGGAAGTGTTTTGGCGATGTTTTGACAAAGTCTCATTCGTCATCTTCAGGCTTCAGCTTTGTGCTTCTAGGAGCAATGTGTGATCGCAGCTGTTTCTTCCATTGCTCCCAGAAGCACGAAGCTGAAGCCTGAAGATGACGAATGAGACTTCGTCGAAATGTCGCCAAAACACTTCCAATTTTACGTGGGAAAAAACCCGAATAACCAAAGACCTACATACAAACACCCGCGAAAACCTCAGAAAACATATATATATATATATTCCAATTTTTGCGTCTACTGTATAAAAGCCTTCCTTTATAATTACAGCCTTTTGACGTACTAACTTCCCCAAATCACCTTTCAAGTATGAATTACAATTAAGTCACAAAATTTTACTCACTGTTGTCTGAAAGACAGTTCTCAGAACGATGGATACTTAAACCGTTCGTGCTTCTTCGTTCGTGTAGAGAGCTGGAAGGGAAGAAATTACACATTATTAGAACAAATTTATACTCGTACGGTACTGTTATCTACAGTTGACAAGAGTTACAGCTTCTGGCCTGAGCATCCTTAACAAAGCCTCTTTTACAGTGGTGAAATTCAATTTTTTTATGACTGGTTTTTACGACTGGTGGGCGTGGCTTGGTGGACGTGGCATGGCTTGGTGGGCGTGGCTTGGTGGACGTGGCAGGGGAAGGATACTGCAAAATCCCCATTCCCTCCCCACTCCAGGGGAAGGATACTGCAAAATCCCCATTCCCTCCTCACTCTGGGGCCAGCCTGAGGTGGTATTTGCCGGTTCTCTGAACTACTCAAAATTTCCGCTATCGGTTCTCCAGGACCTGTCAGAACCGGCTGGATTTCACCCCTGATCCAGGTCATGGTAGTCCCAGAGGTGCTTCTTTCAAGGAAGCCCTCAGAATGTGTGGCTATCCCACGTGGGCCTTCATCAAATCTCAAAAAAGACCCTACAAGAGCTCCTCCATAACAGACAATGAAGAGAACAATAAGTGAAGCAACATTGTTATTCTATACGTTGCAGGAATATCAGAAAAGCTCAGGAGGAGGCCCACTTCAAACCCAGCAGAAGCTTGTCCATCCCAAGGATAAAACACCCAGACATAAAATGGGCAGCGTGGTAAATGCGATACAAATGCAATGAGCCATGTGCGGATCTGTACATTGGGGAAACAAAACAACCACTTCATAAACACATGGCACAACTGAGTCCATTCCACTCCTAAAATCTTCAGAATCTTCCAATTAAATTAGTATTTCCAGTTCATCAATAAAATACATAGTTTTTAATATCCAATCTTCATCAATTAACACCAAATATATATCAATCCATTCCACTCCTGAAGTCTTCAGAATCTTATAGTTTTTAATATCCAATCTTCATCGATCAAGACCAAGACGATATTCCATCTTCCAGTATTCATCAGAAAGTCTTTTATAATATACCTTTCTTCCTTAAACAGTCTCCCAAATATAATTCATACTTCCAGCTTAAATTCTTAAATTTTTATCCAATCTCCAAAAATAAACAATATTCTATCTTCTCATATCTTTAATATCACTTACATAAATCAAATAACATTGCTAATATTAATATTTCTTCAATTTACCTTACATCTGTCCATCTGCATTTAAAAGACAAAAGGCTTTTGAAGACAGCAAAGTCCATCTTTTTGGCAAGAGAGGACCACTGGTTTGAAAGACGGGTCAAAGTGGCCATCTATGACAAAATTGAAAAGCACCTCTCTTAACAGAAGGGGAGAGATACGCGACATCATCTATCTCCAGTCTACACCACAGTCCTTTCAGCAGTTCCAAGAAGGCTCTACTCAGATGATCCTGAGAAACCTTTGCAGGGAATATAAATCCTTCCATTCTTCACCATCCGGTCAGAACTGAAGAAGCTACTTGGATGAGAAACTAAACGTCTTCAAAGAAAAACCAAGAAAGTCCAGTTGGGACTTCTAGGTTGTTTCTCTCCTTGATTAATTTCCATCCATTGCTTCTTATCCTGCCTTCAGATGCTTTGGAACAGCGGTCACCAACGGGTGGTCCATGAGAAAATTTTGGTGGTCCAGAGGAAAATTATTTGCATTTTTTTATATTGCACTAAATCAGGGGTCCTCAAACTATGGCCCCTGGGCTGGATACATGCAATGAATGCTTGTGTTGCTGCGGAGAGTCTCCCCCTTCGGGGTCTTTTTATGTGGGTCAGAGGGGGGCAGAAATTCCGACTTGGGATCTGCTTCAGCCTCCTGGTGCAGGGCTTTGGGTGAAGGCTGGAAGGCCTTGTTCCAATGGGACTGCATCATGGCCTGGAACTGACTGACCATCTCAGCCCACTGAGGCTCCAGGCACCGGTACCTGGCCTTGCACTCCCGCAGGTCTTCCCGCTGCTTGGAAAGCCTATGCTCCTAGTCCTCAGTGAGTTGCTTCTGTTGAGCCTCCTTCTCGGTCAGATCCAATTTGAACTGAGCTGTTTTGCCGACTCTTTCTCATGGTGGCTGCTTAGCTCCAACAACTGCTTCCTGTTGGGGACCTAAGGAGCCCAGGTAGGGAGGCGAGGAGTGGCTGGGAGGGGAGAGCCAAGTAGAGGCCGGCAAGGCATCCCTCAATGTGAGTGACATCAAGTTGACCACACCCACCCACTCATATGACCATCTAACCATGCCCACCCAACTGGTCATTAGGTGGATCATATTAGTGGTCCACGGGATTTAAAATTATGAATCCAGCGGTCCCTGAGGTCCGAAAGGTTGGTGACCCCTGGTTTGGAGAACAGGTTGACCCCCCCCTTCCTTGCGGGAGCCCCTCAGATATTGGAAGTCTGTTGTCATGTCACCCCCTAGTAAAGGGGCCATAATTGCTCATCTCTGCTTTAAGATTTAACTCAGGAAGCTCAAACTGCCCAAGGAGCTGCTGATTCAGTTCTACAGAGGAATTATTGAGTCTGTCATTTGCACCTCCATAACTGTCTGGTTCGGTTCTGCAACCCAACAAGAAAAACACAGACTTCAGAGGATAATTAGAACTGCAGAAAAAATAATTGCTTCCAACCTGCCTTCCATTGAGGACCTGTATACTGCACGAATCAAGAAGAGGTCCGTGAAAATATTTGCAGATCCCTCGCATCCTGGACATAAACTGTTTCAACTCCTACCCTCAAAACGACGCTATAGAGCACTGCACAACAGAACAACTAGACACAAGAACAGTTTTTTCCCAAAGGCCATCACTCTGCTAAACAAATAATTCCATCAACACTGTCAGACTATTTACTGAATCTACACTACTATTAATCGTCTCATAGTTCCCATCACCAATCTCTTTCCACTTATGACTGTATGACTATAACTTGTTGCTGGCAATCCTTATGATTTATATTGATATATTGACGATCAATTGTGTTGTAAATGTTGTACCTTGATGAACGTATCTTTTCTTTTATGTACACTGAGAGCATATGCACCAAGACAAATTCCTTGTGTGTCCAATCACACTTGGCCAATAAAATTCTATTCTATTCTATTCTAATGTTAAATCCACAAACTATTTTGCAAAACACAAAATTTTAATTTTAATGCAGTGATTGTTAATTTTGTTCCCAAAATTAACGATCAGTGCATTTCTTCCCTCAGGCAAAATGTCTTAGCATTGTCTCAATCAGACTTCTCATAATTCGAAAAGGGAGGTGCATTGCTTTTATGACAATTTCCAGACAGATTACATTCCGTCCAACTCATCAGAAAAGAAAAGAAAAACTTCAAAATTTAAGAGAAAATTTTTATAAAATGTTTTACAGATGGCATTTAGACCCTAAGAAATTAGTATGTATGTACCCGAACTTGCAAGCTAAATGTTGGAGATGTGACTGCGAAGATGCTACTTATTACCATATATGGTGGACTTGTAAAAAAAAATCAAATCATTTTGGATAAGGATATGGTGGGTTATGCAAAATGTTTTGAAAAAGAAGATAAAGTTTACTCTGCAATTGTTTTTATTGGGTATAACTATGGATTGTACAGCAATAGAGACTAAACTGATCTTAAATTTAATATCAGCAGCCAGACTATTGGTAGTGCAGTACTGGAAGAAGGAACATTTGCCTACGATTGATGAATGGATATTAAAAGTGGCTAACCTGGCGGAAATGGCAAAAATCTCAGCATATTTGAAAGACTGTTCACAAGAGAAATACATAGTGGAATGGAGAAGATGGATTGACTATATTCAAAATAAATATCAGACTAAGAAATATCAAATAGCTTTTGAATGAACAAAGTGTAATGGAAATTAAGGCTCTATGGAGGGATGAGAGTTTATGGACAGTTAGCATAAGTTTAGTTTATGATTGTTAGAAGTTTACTACACCCTGTACTTTGCTCTGGGAAGTCTCGGGGGTGGGGGGGAGGGGGGGAGGGGGAGGAGGTAGGGGGGAGGAGGGGGGATATTTGTTAAAACCTTGTAAAACTTTTTCAATAAAAAAGAAAAAGAAAAAAAACCTGGTGTAATCAAACTCATCATCTTCCCTGAGACAAGATCAAAACATTGGGAAATCTATCTATCCATTTTCCCTTTTTCAAAACTTCCCCTTAAATAATTTTCTCTTTTTAAAATAGGAAATAGGGCGATGGGAGGAGGAAGAGGAAGAAGAGATGTGAGGGTGACTAACTAGCTCTGACTTGGCTTTCTCAGCCCACATTTTGCAATCTGCATAATCACAGACAACCCAATGCTCAACAGGAATCACGTAATTGTTTTATTTCGTTTAGTTGGTGTGATTCGCTTACTTATTAGCTCACAAGTGCACCAACAACAAGACAGTGGTGAAATCTGAACTAGTTTACTACCGGTTCGCTGGCTGCGCATGTGTGCTATGTGTGCGCATGCGCACCACGCACTAAATACAAGGTGCACGCGCGCATAATGCATGCCAAAAGGAGGCATGGGATAATAGAACAGCACACAGAGTGGGGGGAGGAGGTGATTAGCTGTGGTGCGTGATTTTTTTCTTACTTTTAAAAAGCATTTTTTTACAACCTATTCGGCCAAATAAGTTGTTAAAAAAAAAGACCTTTAAAAGTAAAAAAAAATAAGTCTCTGATGATCACACGGCTCGGCTAGGATCGTCAGAACTTTTTTTTAACCTTTTAAAAGCATTTTTAATAGCCTATTTGGTTGAATAGGTTGTAAAAAAAATGCTTTTAAAAGTAAAAAAAAGGCTCTGATGATCAGGCAGCTCAGCTAGGATCGTCAGAGTCCTTTTTTTAACCTTTTAAAAGCATTTTTTACAACCTATTCGGTCGAATAGGTTGTAAAAATGCTTTAAAAAGTAAAAAAAGGCTCTGACAATCAGGCGGTTGAGCTAGGATTGTCAGAGTCTTTTTTTACCTTTTAAAAGCATTTTTTAAAAGAAGCGGCAAGCAGGGAAGCGGGCGATTGGGTGGACATGGGCGGGGGCGGGGGCGGAGGGTCCATGGATTTTTGCTACCAGTTCTCCGAACCACTCACTGCCATCGCTACTGGATCGGCTGATCTGGTCCGAACCAGGAGCATTTCATCCCTGCAACAGGACAATATAAAGAAAACCCTGACTGCAAGATGCAATCTAGGTCGGTCACTGAGACCAGAAGTTTAGTCTTCCGAGCTTTTGGACTCGTGTTAGAGCTCATCCTCAAGGAATTTCTCTCTGCAATAGTGCGAATTATCTGTAACTCGGGTGTAGGTTGATGGTGAAGGATGGTTCTCTGAGGTTCTGGGTCGGTTTCCAAACATTTTGTTCCCAGGCTAGGTAACATCTTCAGCGGAGTTAAATTAAAAACCAGGATCCACGAACATCGGCTGGCAGTCAAATGCCCACGATCCCAAAAACTTAATCTCTACAAACCCATCAGGACTACATTCAGCAGTCCTTCTGCATTAATAATAATAACAACAACAACAACAACAACAACAACAACAACAGAGTTGGAAGGGACCTTGGAGGTCTTCTAGTCCAACCCCCTGCCCAGGCAGGAAACCCTACACCATTTCAGACAAATGGTTATCCAACATTTTCTTTAAAATTTCCAGTGTTGGAGCATTTACAACTTCTTCAGGCAAGTTGTTCCACTGATTAATTGTTCTCATTGTCAGGAAATTTCTCCTTAGTTCTAAGTTGCTTCTCTCCTTGATTAATTTCCACCCATTGCTTCTTGTTCTACCCTCAGGTGCTTTGGAGAATAGCTTGATCCCCTCTTCTTTGTGGCAACCCCTGAGATATTGGAACACTGCTATCATGTCTCCCCTTTAAAAGACAAAGGCTTTGTTGAAGACAACGAAGTCCACATTTTGGACAGAGAGGACCTCTGGTTTGAAAGAAAGATCAAAGAGGCCATCTGTGTTAAAACTGAACAGCTGCCTCTCTCAACAGAGGGAGAGGACTATGACAACATCTATTTCCAGTCTACAACACAATCCTTTCAACAGTTCCAAGAAGGCTTGATAAGCTACTGGTGAATCAGCACTCCTGTTGACTGACAAGAGCCCCATTTCCCAGGCGTCAATCATTTCCCTAATTTCCCCCGATTCTTCCCGCACCCTTTCCATTGTCTTCACAGCTACAGTTTTCCAACACAGTGCATTTCAGCGTCATTCCCTTGAACGCAACCCACGTCGTGATGAAGTCGTCCTACAAATTGCCAAACTTGATCGCAGCTTCGTAACCTTTCCTAGAATGCCTGAGTCACCATTTCCCCTTGCGTTCCAGAATTTACAACGATAACCACGTCGGCTGCAGAATCCTGGATGGTTGAAACCACAGCTTTGGTAGGCGTCTTCATTGAGCAAGACTGATCGAGAACGAGACTATACACAGGTAATTCTCGACGTACGACCACGACGGAGCTCAAAATTTCCACTGCTAAGTGAGATGATTGTCAAGTGAGTTTGGCCCCATTTTATGACTTTCTCGCTGCCGTTAAGTTAATCACTGCAAGTTGTTAAGTTAGCAACATCGTTGTTAAGTGAATCCGGCTTTCCCGTTGACTGTCAGACGGTCGCAAAAGGAGATCATGTGATCTCAAGGTAGAGTGTAACCATCGTAAATATGAGCCAGTTGACAAGTGTCTGAATTTGAATCATGCGACCACGATGAAGGTAACAGCGTCATAAGTCGGTGTTTTCAATGCTATTGTAATTTTGAATGGTCACTAGACAAATGGTTGTAACTCAAGGACTACCAGTAGATACTGAAAATATTTCACACTTAAGATCCTAATGCCGATGCGTAATTCCAGCTGAACCAAATTCCACAATATTTCAAAAATAGCTTACAAATTTGAAAATAGCTCCTTCCGTGTCCTACATATGATAATCTAGTTTATCATGTACTATTCTATCTGGGATTTCCAAATCTGGATTTGCAATTATTATGAATATGCAATTATTATTGCGGTTGCAGGAACTGGGCAGGGCTAGTCTAGTGAAGAGAAGGATCAGGGGAGAGACATGATAGCAGAATTAGAATTAGAATTTTATTGGCCAAGTGTGATTGGACACACAAGGAATTTGTCTTGGTGCATATGCTCTCAGTGCACATAAAAGAAAAGATACCAGGATAGCAGTCTTCCAATATTTGAGGGGCTGCCACAGAGAGGAAGGGGTCAAGCTATTTTCCAAAGCTCCTGGACAAGAAGCAATGGCTGGAAACTAATCAAGGAGAGAGTCAACCTGGAAATAAGGATAAATTTCCTGACAGTTGAGGACAATTAATCAGTGGGACAACTTGGATCCAGAAGTTGTGGGTACTCCATCACTGCAGGATTTTAAGAAGATGTTGGACAACCATTTACCCAGAATGGTAGAAGGTCATCTGCTTGAGCAGGGGGATTGAACTAGAGGACCTCCAAGGTCCCTTCCAACTCTGTTATTCTATTATTATGTGCTTTTTCTAAGTCGGGGGCCGCCTGTATTTCTGTGTGGGAATACACTGAAAGAGTGCAGAGAAGAGCAACCAAGATGATGAGGGTATTGGAGGCTAAAACATACAACAAACGGTTGCAGGAACTGGGCACGGCTAGTCTAGTGAAAAGAAGGACCAGGCGAGACAGGATAGCAGTCTTCCAATAATTGAGGGGCTGCCACAGAGAGGAAGGGGTCAAGCTCTTTTCCAAAGTTCCTGAAGGCCAGAGAAGGAATAATGGATGGAAACAGAACAAGGAGAGATTCAACTGGAAATAAGGAGAAATTTTCTGACAGTGAGAACAATCAACTGATGGAACAGAAGTTGCCTTCAGAAGTTGTGGGAGCTTCATCACTGGAGGCTTTCAAGGGGAGACTGGACTGCCCTCTGTCAGAAATGGTGTAGGGTCTCCTGCTTGGGCGGGGGTTAGGGGGGTTGGACAAGATGACCTACAAAGTCCCTTCCAACTCTGTTCATCTGTTCATCTGTAATGAAGTACTTTTAACTGGGTTACTGACACTAGAATAGAATAGAATAGAATTTTTATTGGCCAAGTGTGATTGGACACACAAGGAATTTGTCTTGGTGCATATGCTCTCAGTGTACATAAAAGAAAAGATACAAGAGAAGCAAAATTGGAGAAGTTATGGAGAAGCTGCACCAGGAAACCGTTAGGGAATTCCATAACTGTAAACTAGACAGACTAGCTTACAATTATGGAATTCCCTAAGAATTTCCTACCAGGTGTTAATCCGGTGCAGCTTCTTCTTAACTTGCTGCTAATACCTTATTGTAATTTTATGGTGTTAGCAGTTCTTATATACCTTGGCTGGCATTTTTTTTAAAAATGGTAACCTCATATGAGGGTATAGCCCATCCAGATCAACATATTAAATGATCACCTGCCCATTAACACAGCTTTTTTTCTTCACAGAATTAACATCTCTCTGGTACAAATTTACATAATATCATGTAATCAGTAATACATTTACATGCATTGTACCCGAGGTGAGAAATTTTAATTCCGTTCAGGTCTCAGTGCCCTTTACTGCTGCTGCTACATATTCTGTCACTTTTGGGCATTGGGAGAAATATCCACCGGGTTCAATTCCAAGCCGGGAGAAAAAATATTGGAAATATGGAGGCTGATTGGAAAGATGGTTTATTGATGAGCAGGACCACGTGGGTTTGAGGTCCCAGGCATCTGACCACATGGAGTGGAGAGTGAGGGTTATTTATACCCACTCTTGGGCTTTGCCCTTGAGCTTCCTGTTCCTGTGGCAAGAGCATGTATTCTATTGGTTGCTATCAGACTCCCATGGGGACATATGTAGGGGTCATAGCTGAGCTCCTAGGTTTGGTTGAAGTGTGGGCTGATGCAATGAAGGGGCTTCTTGGGCAATTCCTATTGTGGCTGAGGGCTAACCCTACCTCTGTTCAGACCTTGCTGCAGGGGATTTGCTTATGAATAGAGCTAGCTATCTCTTTATCTCTTACGTGCTGGCAATTGCTGTGAGCTATTAAGGAAGGTGAGAGCTGCTTTCCAAGAGCATGTGTCTTCATTTCTCATCCAGGGAAATATAATAGTCTGCCTTTTTAATATTTCTCAAAATATTTCATTCTTCTAGGAAGGAGTCGGGTGCTAACTTTCTACATCGGGTTCGAGAAGAAAAAATCTGTCAGGCAGAAGCCAATAAATTCACAGCTGTGTCTCTACAGCTGACCAAGGACTGTATTACAAGGGAACCTTCCTTACAGGTAGCTCTCAACTCACAATAGCTTGTTTAGTGACCATTCAAGATTACAACGGCATTGGAAAAAAGGGACTTACAACCATTTTCCACACTTACGACCCTTGTAGCATCTCCATGGTGAGAGCTCGGTGGCAGAGCCCAGCCACTGACTCCTATTTATGACCGTTGCAATGTCCAGAGGTCATGGGATTCATCCTTTTTGCGACCTTCTGACAAGCAAAGTCACTTCATAACCGTGTCCCGGAAGGTCATAAAATGAGGTGAAACTCACTTAACGACTGTCTTGCTTAGCAGCAGAGATTTCGGGCTCAGTTGTGATCGTACTGCCTCTACTCTTAATATTATAATTTAGTATTTGAAACAGAAACTTTTGTTAATATGTTGTGTTCTGAGAGACTATAATTCACTTGGTAACATCCCTGAGAAGATTTCAACATCTTCGGGCTGACTATGAAATCCTGGTCTGAAGATGACCTCTTTAGACACATCTAGCTGAACATTGAGTTTTATTTATTCACAAACTTGCTTTCTTGATCAGTCTTTCTACTTTCTCTTTATAGGTCACCCATCTTTCCTTTTAGCCCAACCGTGGGTGGAATACAGCCGGTTCGGACCGGTTCGGGTGAACCGGGTGTTAATTTTAATCTGGTTCGCTGAACCAATTCTTGCAAGGACTGGCTGACCTCGCCCACCCCACCCCACCCCTCCCAGGAGTCTCCACACAGCCTGTTTTAGATGCTAGGTAAGTGCAGAGCCCGCACGGAGGCTCTGGGAGGGCAAAAAATGGGCCTGTCAGCTTTGGAAGCCATACTAGGCCAAAGGCTTCCACCCGCTGCCACTTTCTCCTGTGTGGGAAAGTAGGAGAAGGGGGGGAATTGGTACAAGGGGGCATTAGACATAATAACATTCTTCCTGCCAGTCAAGGTCAGGCCAAGACGGCATCTGGAGAAGGAGTGGTCGGAGTGATGCCTCAAGATGGGACAGGTGGTGATTGGAGCACGTGATCGGCACAGGAGTCAAGGGGTGGAGGTGGGGTGGGGTTTTGTACTACTGAGGAAAAACCCGGATCTCCAGATTCAGAGCTTATCCAGCTGTGCCAGTTTACCTATGCTAGTAAAAGAACTTTGAAAGATGTTTGCCTCAGAGTCTTTTCTGCAGGACGGGGTTTTCTGGAACGCTGACAGGGCCTACCAGAAGTTCAAAAACAGGCCTGTTTCCAGCCTCTGGAGAGCCTCCGTAGCCTGGGGGGTGGCCGTTTTCGCCTTCCTGGAGGCTCGAGAAAAGCTTTTGGAGTCTGGGGAGGGTAAATAAATAATAACAGCAGCAAGAATTGTTTTTGCGCAAAATTGGAAAGCTGAGAAAATACCCCTGGAAGGAGAAATTATTTTTTTAAAAAATGTAGATTGTGCAAAAATGAATATGATGATCAAAGAAAGAGAAGATCCCGAATATTTTAAAAAATGGGACCAATTTTATCACTGGTTAGAAAAAAGATACAGATAAGCAACTGGGTAATTATGTAAAAGAAAAGTATAATTAGAATACTGTGCTTGTGAAAAAATGGTAATGGATTAAATGGAAGTGAAGAAAACAACAACAACAACAACATGGTTAGAGGAGATAATACAGAAATCAATAAAGGGAGAGCCAGAACAATTCTTATTAGGGATCCCAACAGAAAACTATACAAATGATACACAATACTACATATATTATGCGCAAAATTAGAAGAAGGAGAACCCACCAACAGAAGAAGATTTAATTAAGAAAAATCTTAGAATGTGCAGAGATGGACAAACTCCCACCAAAGAAATCAAAGAAAAAGAGGATACAGAATATTAGAAGATCTGGTGTAGATGTCATGACTGGTTAGAAAATAGGAAAGATAATGAAAATTGAACAACAGGGTAAAATCTGTATGTAGATGAAATAAAGAAAATGTAGATGAATGTAGATGAATTGTAGATGAAATAAAGGAAGATAGATAATATAAAAGTAGAATAAAATAGAATTAAAGTATGTATAAATAGTAAGAAAGGACCGCTTTGAATAGCTGATAAGAAAACAGTGATAGGGCCTCTGGTGGCTCAGCAGACTAAGTCTGTCTGTTATTAACAGCAGCTGCTTGCAATTACTGCAGGTTCAAGTCCCACCAGGCCCAAGGTTGACTCAGCCTTCCATCCTTTATAAGGTAGGTAAAATGAGGACCCAGATTGTTGGGGGCAATAAGTTGACTTTGTATATAATATACAAATGGATGAAGACTATTGCTTGAAATAGTGTAAGCCGCCCTGAGTCTTCGGAGAAGGGCGGGATATAAATTCAAATTAAAAAAAAATATGTATATAAATGTTGTATGTTTGTCTTGTGTTTTAATGTGTTCAAAATAAAACACTTTTTTAAAAAAAAAATAGAGCCATGAAAAAAAACACCGAGATGTCACACGGAAGGAATGATTGATGTACTAAATGTTTGTCTATAAAATAAAAAAACTTTTTAAAAAAACTTCACATCTAGAAAGGTGGAAAGTTTACCTATTTGAAGCTGCCTCTGAGGGAACACCAGGGATTTCTGGAACGGGACGGTGCCGAAGGATAAAAGATCGTGTTGGCCTGGCGCCTACTCTTGATGGACTTTGGGTACAATACAGATCATTTTCCACCATTTCACCTTTGAACTCAAAGAACGACGGCTCCTGCAGCTCACCGAGCAGACTTCCCAACCCTGATAAGAGCTGATGTTCCACCTCGCTGGTTTTCTTTTCGTCAGGTCCATCTTTGGGAGCGGCATTAAGTTGAACCTCCGGAGTTTCTGGGCCTCCCTTCTTCAGAGAAGCATCATCCGTGCAAGGTTTCTTCTCCGACGTCACCTTTTTCGGTGAGTCCCGTGGCACCGCGGTGGGATCTGCCAACGTATTTGGATCAAACGAGTCAGAAGAGTCCAGATCCAAAACAGGGCTGGCTCTGTTTCCCGACAAGTCGCGGGTTGTGTAGTGTGGGTTTCTTTCATGGTTCCCGATGCAAGCTGCGTGGGTCTGTCCATCAGATGGCCCGCCACCTGTTTCCTTCTGTTTGGAATCGAGGAAATGCCTGGGAGAGCAGCTCTGACCAGAGGTAGACATTTCTGGCATTTTGGTAAACGTGGCCTTCAAGTGTTTGAGGATTCGTCTACGGTGGCCCGTAGGCGAGATTCCGATGTGTTGAAGGATGCTGTCGTTTACTCCCACGCACTCTTGCAAAGTGTGGTAGCCAAAGTCCCTAAAGTTTAACAGGTACTGTCCCAGGTTGATGCTGACTAAAAAGGCTCCGATATCTGGATCGGTGTCCCTGGATGACATGATGGCAATTTCATGGGTGGGTTTTGCCATCAGAATCCCAAATTCCATGAAGTCATATTGAAAAGCCGGACAAAATCCTTCACCTACACAGAATGAAATGTCTTCCGCAAACAGCAGGTGTGCAAATCAATCCCGCACGCTTTCCAATCCTACAATACAAAGGGAAAGAGGACAAGGTATTAAAATTGGTTTTAATATTCCAGAATCCGCATTTGCACTCATACTCATGAAGAATCCAGGACCTTGGGTGAGATTTATTGTCAGGAAAAATACGGTCGAGTAAACAAATTTCTGGTCTTTCACCTCTTGCTGGAAGAAGCTCCTACAAAGATGTGGAAGCCAACCTATTCTCCAAAGCACCAGAAGGCAAGACAAGAAGCAATGGCTTGGAAACTAACCAAGGAGAGAAGCAACCCAGAACTAAGGAGTAATTTCCTAATAGTGAGATCAATTAACAATGGAACGGCTTGCCTTTAGAAGTTGTGGAGGCTCCATCACTGAAAGCTTTCAAAAAGAGACTGGACAACCATTTGTCTAAAATGGTATAGAATCTCCTGCTCAAGCACAGTTGGACTAGAAGACCTCTGGGGTCCATTTCAACTTTCCTTTCCCTTCCCTTCTTCATTCACTCATTCATTCATTCATTCATTCATTCATTCATTCATTCTATTCCCTTCCCTTTGCATTCAATTCATTCCATTCTTCATTCTTCATTTCCATTCCATTCTTCATTCCTCCATTCCATTCCATTCCATTCTTCCTTCCTTCCTTCTTTCCTTCCTTCATTCCCTTCCATTCCAATCCATTGCATCTTCTCTCTCCTCTCTTCTCCTCCCTTCCCTTCCCTTCCATCTTCTCTCCTCTCCTCTCCGCTCCTCTCCCATCTCTACTCTTATTCTCTACTTCACTCTAGTTTTCTGAACTTTCTGGTTCTTCCTTCATTTAACACTCAACACCCAAAGAAGATATAAGGAAGGAGATCTGAAGACATTAAAAAAAAATATAGTGACAAACATGCATTTGCAATTAACCATTCACCCAGTTTCCAAGCAACCTGATAATCTTTTATAGGTTGGGAGTCACCAACTTTTCTTCCTTTTTTAGCCTGCCCCATACATGACTAATAATGATTGGGAGGGAAAAACCGACAGACAAAGGTGTCTAAAGGTTTATGGTAGAGATCCATAAAGTCAGTCCCCTGAGCCAATTTCATATGCCATTGCTGTTTATTAATTCCATTAATTCCTTCCCTTCCTTGTGGTTTCTCTCTGCATTGAATTTTCACAGTATAAGCACCTTACGACCGAAAGGTGACCTCTCAAAGCTTTGAAGCTTAGAGATCTTTCTCTAAATAATAACGTCAGTTTTGGAAGGCAATTTTCTTTTTGCTTCTTAACTGCCACATATTTTAGCTGGGGAAGTTGGGAGGGGGTTGTTGTTGGAGCGGTAGAAAGTTAGTCATAACAACATTCCGTATTCAAGGACTTTTGCCTGTGTCTGATGTAGGCTGCCTGAAGATTGTATCCAGTTGAGTGTGAAGAGTTGATTGGACAATGTGATGAACTTGTGGATGTGGGGCAGGGCTGTGAACTGTCAACTGGGTGTGGAAAACCCGGAAGCTTTCAGTTTCGGGTTTTCCCAGCTGTGCCAACATGACATCTCTAATAAATTGGAACTTTGAGGAACCTCAAGCCTCAGAGCTTAATTTCATTGGGGGTGTTCCTCAGAACCCTGACAAATAAGAGGGAACCATATAGCTCTGTGTAAGGTTATTCATCAGCTTAATAGCATCCGGAGAAACTTAGCTCAACATGTATTTTAAATTTAAGGAGCACATTGAAGTGGCAAAACAAGGCACCCATCGCCTTGAACAATTCTGACAAAAGAGATTACCATTCAATGAGTCAATCAATCCAATTTGCTTCTACTTCTAAGTGTGTTTAGTTATCAAAACTAACTAACTAACTAAACAGGAACCTTTTGAGTCAGTTTAATGTCAAGGTTCTAAGTAATACACCGATTACAATCAGGACTCCGAGGCAAGTAGATTTCTCAAAGAACAATTTTATTGGATGTACCATATTGGCACAGGCTGGTGAAAACCGACTCTAAAGTTTCCCACGGTTTTCACCTAATTAAAAGCAAATGTTTTCCCCCTCTTCCCAAACAAACAGTCACATGGTCCAATCAGGGTGCTGCCCAGTTGCTTAGTAACATCACTCCTCCTCCTCCTCTCTTCAGCCACCTGTTGGACTGTCCTTGGTTCCCAGAGGAAAGTATTTTGTTGTGGCTACAAACCCCTAACTATCTCCAATTCCTCCCCATCCCTAACCCTCATCGCCATTGTGGCAATTCTTGAAGCCTCAAAGATGGCCTCAGTCAGGCCAGCTTCAGAGTTGACAGCATGAACCTAAAAATCCCTGTGCAGACTTACCCATTATTCCTTCGGGCGGGGGGGGGGGGAGAAAGGAAGAAATAAGATGATCACCAAAGAATAAGTCGGCTTGTTTCCTGTTTTCATTGCTCACAGGTTGTCAAGGAAGTTGTGCAGAGAAGAGCAACAAAGGTGATTAGGGGACTGGAGGTTAAAACATATGAAGAACGGTTGCAGGAACTGGGGATGTCTAGTTTAACGAAAAGAAGGACTAGGGGAGACATGATAGCCGTGTTCCAATATCTCAGGGGCTGCCATAGAGGAGAGGGAGTCGGGCTGTTCTCCAAAGCACCCGAAGGCAGGACAAGAAGCAACGGGTGGAAACTAATCAAGGAGAGAAGCAACCTAGAACTAAGGAGAAATTTCCTGACAATGAGAACAATTAATCAGCGGAACAACTTGCCACCAGAAGCTGTGAATGCTCCAACACTAGAAGTTTTTAAGAAGATGTTGGATAATCATTTGTCTGAAGTGGTGTAGGGTTTCCTGCCTAAGCAGGGGGTTGGACTAGAAGACCTCCAAGGTCCCTTCCAACTCTGTTATTCTATTCTATTCTATTCTATTCTATTCTATTCTATTCATCGGTTGACTCAAGAAAAAAAATGTCCCTTCCTGTTTCTTAGACAGCCCAGCTCTGCATGCTGGGTGATCCAAGCTGCTTGGCAGGAAATAACTCTTTACACACACAAGCACACACACACACACACACACACACACACACACACACACACACCACATACAAAATTGTAATGGACCTGGACATATGAAACCAACCATTCTTTTTGTGTGCTAGCACAAAAGTTGACGTCCATCACTCCAGACACGGATTTTAACATTACCCTGATTCAAGAAAACAATAGTTTGGTTGACTCTGTTGTAAATCAGCCATTGAATTGGTGTGGAAAGGATCCTTCTTAATCTCCGAAGCAATCAATACTTCCCGTGAAGATCTGAGCACCTCAACAATTCATCGCATAGAAGTTGTTTCTACCTCCAGCGTGAGGAAGTCAGTGGAGGAGGTGACATTACAGAAACCCCTAAGGCAATACGAAATAGGATTCCACATTGTGCTAGGACCACACGGCCGGCAACCTTAAACACTCAAAGAGCCATTTAGACCTGTTTCCCAAACAAAAGAAAACTCCAGGAGCCACAAAACCCTTCCCGTGCCTGACTATTTCCTAAGCAGGCACAAAACTAGCATACGTAGTTGATATAATAATAATAATAATAATAACAACAACAACAACAACAACAACAACAGCAACTGCCTGCAATATTGCAGGTTCAAGTCCCACCAGGCCCAAGGTTGACTCAGCCTTCCATCCTTTATAAGGTAGGTAAAATGAGGACCCAGATTGTTGGGGGGCAATAAGTTGACTTTGTATATAAATATACAAATAGAATGAAGACTATTTGTTAAGTTTGGGTATTGACGAGGCAGGAGACCAGGTTAGTGACAACAGCTCTTTAATATAGTGTGACCCAGCAAAACTCTGGAGAAAAACCTCTCCTTATATACACTTCAGCCTGAGGCTGCATCCAATCAGAAACGAGATATTTCCCGCCTAAAACTCCCGCCAAAACTTACAGTAATACATTACACTCCTTCCCTCCCAGAAGGCACTTTGCCAATATTTGCATATTACTTCTCTACGTAGTCCTGCAGGTACGTGGGGCGTCTCCTGACTCTCCCGGACCTGCGCAGTTCACTTTCTGGAGTTGAGTCGAGCTTGCCGGAGGGACTTTTCGTTCCTCTGAGCTCCTCCTCCCGGCCATCCGGCCCTGGATTATTCGCCGGCTCGGACCTGCTGTCCTCTAGAGGGACCGGAGGGTGTCGCTGGACCTCGCCTGACTCAGATAAGTCTCTGTTTGGTTCTTTGCTTACGCTTTCTGTTTGTTCTTGGCTGTGGGGTTAATTAAATCATAGTCAGGGCTGTTCTCGCCTAATTCTGCCTTATCGCTCAATCTGTTTCTTAATTGATCTATGTGGCGCCTCCAGATTCTGCCATCGTCTAGTTCCACTAGATAAGATTTGGGGCCCGTTTTGTCTATGACTATCCCCCTCTTCCAGTTAGGGCCGTCGCTGTAATTATGTGCCCACACCGAGTCTCCTATGTTTAACTCTCGGATTCTATCTGGTTTTGTTTTGAACCCGTCCTGTACGTAGTTCGGGTGTAGCCGGTCTAGCGGGCACCGTAGCTTCCGCCCCATTAATAGCTCGGCTGGGCTGCGGCCGGTGGCCACACAGGGGGTCCTGTGTTGGACGGTTAGGAATGCGTCGATTTGTGCCTGCCAATCGCCGGGGCCGCTTCGTGATAGCGCTTCTTTCGCACTCCGGACAAAACGTTCAGCAAGGCCGTTCGACGCAGGGTGGAACGGCGCTGAGAGGGCATGTCGGATGCCCTCTTCAGCCAGGTACCCTTCAAATAATGCTGCGGTGAACTGTGGGCCGTTATCGGACACGAGGGTGTCCGGTAGCCCGTGCGTGGCGAAAAGGTGTTTTAGTGCTGAGATGACAGCTCCCGCGGTTGTGGATTTCATTAGGATGATCTCCAGCCATTTGGAGAATGCATCCACCACAATTAGAAATGTTTGGCCGTGGAAGGGGCCGGCAAAATCAATGTGTATGCGGGACCAAGGGCCTTGGGGTTTCTCCCACTCCAAAACTGGGGCCGTAGGTGGTAGTGGTCTGGATTCCTGACATACTTGGCATCGGCCAACCCTGTCACTGATTTCCCTGTCCATTAGGGGCCACCAGACATAGCTCCTAGCCAAACCCTTCATCCTCACAATTCCTGGGTGACCCTCATGCAGGAGTTCCAGAACTTTTTTTCTCAGCTTCTCTGGAACTACCACCCTATCCCCCCAGAGCAGGCACCCCCCTTGCACAGACAATTCCCCTTTTTTCTTTACAAATTCCTTGAAAGCGTTAAGCCGGCAGCGGCCATCCCTTGAACCCAACTGATTACAGTCCTTAAAACAACGTCCCGGTAGGAGGCCGAGCCACTTCCTGCGATGTGACTGGCCCCGAGTCAAAGAGTCAATTAGTAGAACGGGTGTGCCTGGGGTGGGGTCCTCGATTTCCCCTGGCAATGGGCATCTGCTCAATGCGTCCGCATGCCCCAGCTCCTTTCCAGGCCGATGCTGCAGCTTGTAGGAGTATGCGGTCAAAAAAATAGTCCATCTGGTCAGTCTAGGTGAGAGTGCTACTGGCGTTGGGCGGTCGCCAGCCAGTAACCCCAATAGCGGTCTGTGATCAGTAACAATTTCGAATCACGCCCAAAAGCGTATTCGTGAAATTTTTCACCCTGACACTATTGCGAGAGCCTCCTATCTAGCTGGCTGTAATTCCTTTCAGCCGGGGACATCGTTCGTGAATAGAACGCTATAGGGGCTTCAGTGCCGTTTGGGAGTCTGTGGCTAAGTACCGCTCCTACTCCATAGGGGGACGCATCACAAACCAATACTAACGGCAGTCTGTTGTTGTATTGTATTAACAGGCTATCGCTTGATAGCAAACTTTTTACTGCCTCAAATGCCCTATTCTCTGACTTCCCCCACGACCAAGCAGTGTTTTTTCCAAGCAATTTATGCAGCGGTTCAGCAACGGTTGCCTTGTCTTTTAAAAACACGGCGTAAAGTTTACCAGACCCAGGAAAGCCTGGAGTTCTGTCTTGTTTTTGGGTGCTGGGGCTCTCTTTATCGCCTTGACTTTGCTCTCAGTGGGTGAATCCTTTTTGTCTATTCTATAGCCCAAAATTCAACAGATTCGACCCCTATCTGACACTTGCTTGCTTTGACTTTTAATCCTGCCGACCTAAAAATGGCCAAAACTTTCCTTAATCGCTTCCCCAGTTCTCTTAAATCTTCCCCTGATACCAACACATCATCGAAATAGGGTACGACTCCCGGTAACCCTTGTAGGAGCCGCTCCATCAAATTTTGGAATAGCCCCCGGGCCACACTCTCCCTGAACTGTAACCGGGTGCACTTAAAGGCACCCCGGTGCGTTACAATGGTCTGGGCCTCAGCTGTGCTAGCATCTACGGGTAGCTGTTGGTACGCTTGTGCCAAGTCTAATTTGGCGAAAACTTGTCCGTGCCCTAGTGAGTGCAATAAGTGTTGCACTACTGGAACTGGGTAGGCGCTCTTTTGCAATGCTTTGTTCAAGGTAGCCTTGTAATCAGCGCAAATTCTTATGGACCCGTCTGGTTTTATAGGGTGACGATTGGCGTCTCCCATTTGGCATGGTCAACTGGCACTAGTATCCCCTGGCTGACTAATTTATCTAACTCTTTGTCGATTTTAGGTTTGAGTGCAAAAGGAACCCTCCTTGCCTTTAACCTAATGGGAGCTATTTGGGGGTCTAAATTGAAGGAGATAGGGGTCCCTTGTACTTGCCTAAACGGTCCTCGAATCGTCTGCGAATTCCTCCAGTAGGGCGTTTGCAGGTTGCATCCGCTCCGGTGGACGCCAGTCCCCCCCATTCCCAACGCCCGGAACCAGTCTAGCCCCAGCAAGCTTGGCAAGGTTCCCTCGACTAACGTGATGGGCAGGGTCTTTTCGTATGTCCCGTACTTGACCTCGACGGTCGTTGTCCCTCGAACAGGGATGCGGTTGCCCTGGTAATCCTGCACCCGGGCCGTTGTTTCTGTAGCTTGCGCTTTGCGATGTCGGCAAGGCTTTCACAAAAGTGTCCCAGGACATGATTGTGATAGCTGATCCTGTGTCTACTTCCAGTCGGCACGGTACGCCTTCAATTGTCGGGTTTGTGAAGATCTTTTCTTGATGCGGGTAGCTGCGTGGTCTATGGTAACAGTCATTCGGTTTGACTTCGCTCTTTCTTTCCTGGCCAATCGCGGGTTGCCTCGCCGATCTCGCGCTCTGATTGGCTGGTTTGAAATTTCGGCGGAATGTGGGGTTTGCATCTCTGACTCAGAGCCGCTCTGATTGGCCGATTTGAATTTTCGGGGAAGGTTGGGGTGCTCGGCAGACTTGAGCCAGGTGCCCTTCCTTTCACACCGCCGGCAAATGGCGTCCCTGAACTTACATCTTTGGCGCTGATGTCGCCCGCAACTTCCGCATTCCTCCGGGTCTTCCTTGTCGATTTTCGGTGTAGTGGACTTCTTCCTCCTCTTCGCTGGTTGACTCACGATAGGTTTCTTCGTGGTGGACTGTGCTCGGCTTTGCGCCCGCCATCGGCGTGAGTCGCTTTTGTAAGGTGTCTGCTGCATGGTTGGACATCTCATGGGCTCTGGCTTCGTCCAGAGCGTTTGCCAATGTCAGGTTGCTCTTGGCTAGCAACCGTCTCCTCAAACGGATGTCTCTGACCCCCCGTATAAGTTGTTCCAGCAGCTCTTCGTCCAGATCGCGGTACTCGCAATGCTTGGAGGCTTGTCTCAGGGCTGCCATGTAGTCGCTGATAGACTCGCCTTCTTGTTGCCTCGCTCCCCAACCTCCTGCCGTCGAACGTATTTGGACGGGGCTGGTGCGTAGTGATTCTTCAGGAGGGTCTGAAGGGTCTGCCACGATACGGAGTGTAGCGGTGTTGGCTCCGCTAGGGCTTCTGCGACGGCGATGACTGCTGACCCACAGTGGCTTATGAAGTAAGCCCGTTTGCGGTTGTCGGAGACTCCCTGTAGCTCGTTTGCCTCCAGGAAACTTTCGAAACGGGTCATATATATTCCCCATGTCTCCTGGGCAGGGTCAAACGGAGTGGGTGGCGTGTAGCCGGTCATCGCTGCATTCGCCGTCACCTTGCTGGGTTTGATTCTCGTAGTGAGTTCAGCTCTGTTCTGGTGCTCTGCCTCAATATCCCACCTTCGTCGCCAATGTTAAGTTTGGGTATTGACGAGGCAGGAGACCAGGTTAGTGACAACAGCTCTTTAATATAGTGTGACCCAGCAAAACTCTGGAGAAAAACCTCTCCTTATATACACTTCAGCCTGAGGCTGCATCCAATCAGAAACGAGATATTTCCCGCCTAAAACTCCCGCCAAAACTTACAGTAATACATTACACTATTGCTTGACATAGTATAAGCCGCCCTGAGTCTTCGGAGAAGGGAGGGATATAAATGCAAATAAAATAAAAATAAATAAAATAAAATAAAATATTATTATTATTACTATTATTACTATTATTATTATTATTTAATTTCTATACCGCCCTTTCTCCCGAAGGACTCAGAGCAGTTTACAGCCAAGTAAAACACAGTAAAAAGTGCAATATACAATTAAAACCAATTTTAAAAAACCTATTCAATTTGGCCCATTAATTAAAATACACAGTAAAATCATAAAAAAAAACATTAAAATTAATAGTGGATTTCCATTTTATGCCAGTCCTGACGGAAGAATAAGTACATCTTCAGCTCGCGGCGAAAGGTCCGGAGGTCAGGAAGTTGTCGAAGTCCTGGGGGAAGCTCATTCCAGAGGGTAGGTGCCCCCACAGAGAAGGCTCTCCCCCTGGGGGTCGCCAGCCTACACTGTTTGGCTGACGGCACCCCGAGGAGACCCTCTCTATGGGAGCGTACCGGCCGGTGGGAGGCATGTGGTAACAGAAGGCGGTCCCGAAGATATCCCGGTCCTAAGCCATGGAGCTCTTTAAAGGTGGTAACCAACATTAAACCAGATTTAAACATTCCGTTTTCTTCTGAAACTTTTCTTTTTCTTGGATTTATCCATGGTTGGCCTACCGGGAGTCGAAAAGCTCACTAAATTGTGTGCCGGCGGGTGTCGCACATTGGTGGTTGTGATGCATATTTTGAGCGACAGGGAGCCTCAGCAGAAGGATGAAAGAGCCACATGCGGCTTCAGAGCCACCGGTTGCCGACCTGTTTTGCCTCAAGTTTTCATCTAGCAACCGAAGCAAAGGCCGAAAGGAAAAACCAGCTCTTCTGCTTTTAACGATGGAAGTGAACCAGAATTTTTTGATTTTTACTTCCCCCTTCTCAGGGGTGAAATGCTTCCGGTTCGGACCGGATCAGCCGATCCGATAGCGATGGCGGCAAGTGGTTCAGAGCAACCGGTAGCAACAATCCCTACCCAACCCCCTCGGCCCATGCCCACCCAATTCCCCCGGTCGGCCACTTGCCCGCTTGCCGCTTCTTTCCGGCTCGCTCGCTTTTCCCGCCCAAATGATAGGAATAGGTTGTAAAAAATGCTTTTAAAAGGTTAAAAAAGAGAGGCTCTGATGATCACAGCTGGGCTGCGCGATCGTCAGAGCCTTTTTTTTTTACTTTTAAAAGCATTTTTTTTTTACAAATGCTTTTTACATTTTTTACTTTTATTCCTACCATTCAGGCGGGAAAAGCGAGCAAGCCGGAATGAAACGGCAAGCGGGCAAGCGGCCGACCGGGCGATTTTTTTTACAGTGAAAAGGGAGCTTGGGAGGGCCGCACGCAACCCTCCCGAGCTATGTTTTTGCTGGCAGAGGCACTGCGGGCAGGTCCTTCGCTGTTTCCAAGCCAGCCCCATGGGGCAGATCTAAGCACCCTGCGGGGGGGGGGGGGGGGGGGTTGAGTTTGAAACCCCTGCTCTAAAAGGATGCAAATATCCAGCTGTCTGCAAGGAATGTAAATCCTTCCCTTCCCCACCATCCAGTCAGAGCTGAAGAAGCTTCTGCGATGAGAAGCGAAACATCTTCGAAAGAAAAAAATAAGTCCAGTTGCCTCCTGAAAAAGCAGTTTGGGGACCAGGTTTTTTTTACTGCAAGAGAAACATCAGTGTTCCTTCTTTTGCCTTCCTCAGTTTCTCCTCAGTTTTCTCTTTCCCCTAATGAAGGGAGCATATATACTGAAATACTACAATTAGGAATGTAAGGGAAGAGATATACCTGCATGATATAGCCGTAATAGCTCAGGCTGTTAGTAGCCTGTTATTAGAACACAGTAGCCTGCAATTACTGCAGGTTCAAGCCCGGCCCAAGGTTGACTCAGCCTTCCATCCTTTATAAGGTAGGTAAAATGAGGACCCAGATTGTTGGGGGGGCAATAAGTTGACTTTGTAAATATACAAATAGAATGAGACTATTGCCTTATACACTGTAAGCCCCCCTGAGTCTTCGGAGAAGGGCGGGATATAAATGTAAACAAAAAAAAAATGATGTAAATATATAAACGCACTTATTTATTCAAGCGGGACTGGCTTAATATTTTTAATAATTTTAAATTTTTAACTGGGGTTTTATTATTTTAGGGTTCATAATTTTAAATTTTAAATTTTTAAATGTTGGCCATTTTTTCTAATATGCTCGGTTTTAAATTGTTGTTTTAATTGTATATTTTTGTGTTTTTTATCTTTTGGCTGTACACCGCCCTGAGTCCTTTGGGAGAAGGGCGGTATAAAAATTTAATAAATAAATAAATAGGTTTCCTGTGGCACTGACATAGAACAAACACGCCACACTGATATATGCATTGTGCCTTTGAAGCTGTAAGACAAACATGCTGGCGTCCTAAAGTCACAGAGTAAATTCCTGAATTGTTATTAAGACCTCATCTCTGGCAATTGTCAGGATAGTCCATCATTTGATCTCTCCCCACCCCACTCTGACTGAGAACGTGTATGTCATCCTCCAGGAAATCAAGTGGCGATTAAGAAGACAAATGGAAAAGATAACACCACAGAAAGAAGTCAGATGACATACACTGACCCTTACTATTGTGTGACCCGATGTAAATCCAGAAGTTAGTTTACATTCACTGACTTATACTACGGGAACATGCAAACCAGATTCCAGAATACGCAGATGCCAGAGTTGAGGATTTATGACTTTTTGGGTATAAGAGACATTGCTTTCTGTCATAAGTTCGTAGTTCTTCCTTGCATGTATCTTGAGTATGTTCGGAACAGCTAACCATTTAAGCTTGATCAAGATTAAATGCTATTTTACTCAAGCCTCTGTTTAAGTCTCTTGATTGGTAGGTATGAGCTTAGACATATGAATAAATGGACTTTACACCCTAATCTTATACCCTATATCTTATACCCTAATAGAAACGTTAAACTAAAAAAAAAAAAGTTACAAAGCCAGTGCCAAAGGTGACTTATGACCTGTTTCTCACACTTAAACTACCGTTGCAGCATTCCAGAACGTGGTCATGTGATCAAAATTCAGAGGCTCTCTCTCCCTCCCTCCCTCTCCACACAGTCTCTCTCTCTCTTTCTCTCCTTCTTTCTGTCTCTGTCTCTCTCTCTCTTTCCTTCCCTCTCCCTCTCTTTCTCCCCCTCTTTCTCCCCCTCTTCTTCTCTCTTCCTCCCTCCCTCTCTCTCTCCCTCATCTCTTTCCCTCCCTCCCCTCTCTCTTTCTCCCCCTCTCCCTCTCTCTTTTCCTCCCTCCCTCTCTTCCTCATCTCTTTCCCTCCCTCTCCCTCTCTTTCTCCTCCTCTCCCTCTCTCTCTCCCTCCCTCCCTCTCTTCCTCATCTCTTTCCCTCCCTCTCTTTCTCCCCTCTCCCCTCTCTTTTCCTCCTCCCTCTCTCCTCATCTCTTTCCTCCCTCCCTCTCTTCCTCCCTCCTCTCTTTTCCTCCTCCTCTCTTCCTCATCTTTCCTCCTCCCTCTCTCCTCTCTCTCCTCTCTCCCCTCTCTCCCTCCCTCCCTCTTTCTTTCTCTCTCTCTCTTGCTCTGTCTTTCTCTTTTTCTTTCTATGCAAAGACTTGCTCTCTTTCTCTTTCGCTCTCTCTTGCTCTTTCTGTCTCTTTCTCTCTCTATGCAGTCTTTCTCATTCTCTCTCTCTCTTTCTTTCTCTCTCTCTGTCTCTCCACACACACATTTTTTCTCCCTCTCTTTCTTTCTCACTTTCTCTCTGTTTCTCTCTCTCTCTGTGTGCACACAGTCTCTCTTTCTTTCTCTCCCTCCCTCCCTCCCTCTTTCTTTCTCTCTCTCTCTCTCTCTCCCCCTCCCTCTCTCTCTGCACACACAAACACGCACACAGTCTCTCTCTCTCTCTCTCATTCTCTCGCTCTCCCCGCCCCCAAGTTAACAACAGCAGGAAACCACTTCAGAAAAATATTGCTCAGAGAAAAACAGGGGCTTGTCCAGGCAGTTGCCAAGAGTTCAGGCTGATTTAAAGGTGTGTACGCTCTCGCATACAAACACAGGGCAGTGCCCAATTTTCTTTGAACACAAAATGATTGCCATCCACTTTAGAAGGAGGTGAGATAGGAAGACCAGGCTGCAGCCAAATACATTAAGGGAGATTTGCATGCATGGGTCAAAGTGGGAGAACATTCTTTGTCAATGTTGTTTGGCCTTAAAAAGGAAGAGGAGGAGGAGGAGAAGAGGGGAGGAGGAGGGGAAGGTGGGGAGGGGGAGGAGGAGCGGGAGGAAGAGGAGGAGGAGAAGCAGAGGAAGAGAAGGAGAAGGAGGAGGAGAAGAAAGGAGAAGAAAGGAGGAGGAGGAGAGGGGGAGAAGAAAGGAGAAGAAAGGAGGAGGAGGAGGAGGAGGAGGAGGAGGGGAGGAGGAGATGGGGAGGAGGAGGGGAGGAGGGAGGATGAGAGGGGAGGAGGAGGAAGAGGAGGAGGGAGGAAGAGGAGGAGAAGGAGAAGGAGGAGGAGAAGGAGAAGGAGGGGAGGAGAAGAAAGGAGGAGAGGAGGAGGAGAAGGAGTGGGGAGGAGAAGGAGGAGGAGAAGGAGGAGAAGGAGGGGAGGAGAAGAAAGGAGAAGAAGAGGAGGAGGAGGAGGAGGAGGAGGAGGATGACGATGAGTTGTTTGTTTGCTTTGTTTTTAGATATTTCATGATCAAATGGGGCAAACATCATCAGTGCTAGAAGGGAGTGGAGTTTGTAGGGTGGAGGAGGAGGAAGAGGAAGAGGAAGAAGAAGAGGAGGAAGAGGAGCGGGGAGGAGGGGGAGAAGAAAGAGGAGGACTGTGGGGTCCTTGGTGCTCTCGGAGCTTGCTTGTTTTCTTGCAAACGTTTCATTACCAATCTAAGTAACATCATCAGTGCTAAAAGGAAGTGGAGTTTGCAGGGAGGAGGAGGAGGAGGAGGAGGGAAGGAAGGAAGGAAGGAAGGAAGGAAGGAAGGAAGGAAGGAAGGAAGGAAGGAAGGAAGGAAAAAAAATGTTGAGCAGGATTATTCCAGGTTAGTTGTGGGATGGGAGAAATCCCAGGACTGTAGGCTAGATTGGAAAAGATAGGGAAAAATAGGGAGAGAGAAAAAAAATCTTAGTGAAAGCAAAGCCCTATAGGTAGTCCTCCATTTACGACCACAACCGAGCCCCAAAATTTCCATTGCTAAGCAAGGTTGTCGCTAAGGGAGTTTCGCCCCATTTTACGACTTTTTCTCGTCACAATTGTGAATCACTTGTTAAGTGAGCAGCAAGGTTGCTAATCCGGCTTCCCTCTTTTG